>NC_056732.1:1703235217-1703354600 GCF_019279795.1 Protopterus annectens
AGTTTTTCCAGTCGGGCTGCATAGGACATATGTTTGAGACCAGTAATCCTCTTGGTGAGGTACTTTTGTGGTCTTTCCAGCTGTTGGAAGTGTCTTGTGAGGTACATCCCAAATGGGGTATTGTACTCTATGATGAGTCTGATGAGTGACGAGTAGAGGGGCACTGTAACCTCTTTAGTTCTAGATGCGAACCCTTTAGTAATTAGCTGGGCTACATAGAAGGATTTCCTAACTACTTTGGCAATATGATTGTCAAAGGAGAGATTACTGTCTACCTGGGTCCCCAAATCTCTTATTACCTCTTCTGTATTAAGGGGGCTGCCACCTATTGGTAATTCATGGGTGTTTTGTTTTTCCCAAATGGGATGGCTATGCATTTTTTGGCATTTAGCTTGAGACCATGACTTTGACACCAGGTGTCCATCTCAGTAAGGCCCTTTTGGAGAATGTCCGTGTCAGCCAGGGAGTCAGTTATGGCTCCCAGTTTGCAGTCATCGGCAAAACTGGTTAGCCATAGTCCTCCTGTGTTTGCCTGTACTTCTGAAAAATATATGCCGAACAGTAGGGGTCCCAGGACCAAGCCTTGTGGGGCACCACTTGTGACTGGTTTAGAGTCGGACCTGGAGACGCTACTCTTACCGTGTGAGTTCTGTCTGTAACTGTCTGTAAGTCAGTTGGCAACCCATCTCGTGATGTAGGGGTTTATGTTCAGACTGGTGAGTTTTTCTATAATTCCTGAGTGGGGAATGGTGTCAAAACCCTTGGCGAGGTCAAGGTAGGCTGTGTGAACTACCTTCCCCTCATCTATGGCCTTGGTGACTGTCTCGAAGAGGTCAACCAGGTGTAGTAGGCATGATCTGCCCTTAACAAAGCCAAACTAGGTCAGGTCAAGTGTTTGGAGGTTCCCAAAGTCTTTGTTAATGAGTTCCATGATGATGCACTCCATTGCCTTGCAGACCAGGCTAGTCAGGCTTTTGAGGCGATAGTTACCATGGTCAATTGTGGCCCCTCCTTTATGGAGCGTCATAACCGATGTTCTTCGTGTTTCATTGTTGCAGTCATTTCATTTGGGTAATCTGCTGGCAGGTTGCCCTCAGTCGGCCTGATTAACAAAGTCTTGGGTCCTGCGTCAGTTGCTGTCCCTTCTTCCATGACGTCAGGTCATCAGGGGTATAAAACATGCAGCCAACGCCATTACATCAGTCTTTCTTGCCGCACGGTGCCCGAAGCAGAAACTGTTCACAAGTGCCGGTCGGCCAACTCCTGAAATTTTCGTTTTTGAGTTTCAGAACTGAAGTCTTCAACTAAAAGCTAAGTACCCCGTTGGGGAAACTTTTTCTTGCTCCTTACCAATGTCAGTAAAAGTTAATAATTGTATTACTTGTGGGAAGCAAATACCTCACAAGGATTTTCACTTGTACTGTATTCTTTGCCTAGGCCCTGACCACAACGTGCCTTGCTGTTGGTTTTGTGCTAAATTTAATCAACGCACTATTAAACATCTGTATATTTTTGCTTCCAAATATTTTGGTTCAAGATTTAACTATTGAGAAATGTCGTCAGTTAGCAATCCAACTACCGGAATACCTAAAAAATGCAAAGAAAAAGACAGGGACAGACCATCGAGGTCCTAAACCAACGACAAAGCTTCTCCTAAGCCAGTCGCCAGTACTCAGTGAGGCGCTTTCACAGCCCCTGATACCCGCTACTTTTGATTCGCAGGCCTCTACTGAGACACATTCGGATTCCGGTATGCCAAGAGATACTTCAGGTATTGAACCTGTGGATGTCTCTACCTTAGATGGGTCCGGAGACGCTGAGCAGGCACCAGCTTCTGAGGGTGTTTTCAGACCTAATGATTTGTATATTAAACCAACGCCATCTTCCAAATTAAGGCCAAAGTCTACTTCTATGTCTAAAAAAACGACTTGTGGGCCACGCATACAGGCCCCAATGCCTAAAACACAAATGATCAAAATGGCTGAGGATTTAATTACCTTGATCAGGGGTACCCATCCCCCTCCTGCTAAGAGGCCTAGGCAAGGCACTGATTATGGATCTTCAGACCAGGTTTCTATCTCTTCTGATCAGGAATTATCTATACCCACTTATGAGGACTCTGATGCAGAAGATTCCATCCCTTCTGCTTCTCCTGAGGATTTTTCTTTTGGAGAAACTTTGCATACCTTGGGAACACTTTCACTGGGAGAGTCAGGATTTCTCAGAGTCTAAAAAGAGACTTAGGGATTTTCTTCTTCTTCCTCAGCATAGGCCTTTGGCTGTACCTCCTGTTCTAGACATTGTTGATGATGTTTTCTCAGAATCCAGTATGACTTCTGATTCCCTGCCTCTGGCTCCTAGTAAGCCAGACAATATACTACAGGGTTCCTGACTCCCACAAATTCCTTTTTAAAAACCCTACTGCTGACTCTGAAACCATTTCTCAAGGTCCCAAGGGCTTTAAGGCCTCTTCTGCTAAAAATCCTACCCCTTCTGATAGAGATTCCAGGGCGCTGGATAGATGGGGTAAGAAGGTTTACACTTCTGCAACCTTGGCAATCAGGGCTTTAAACTGTCAATTTCATATGCTTAAATATCAACAACATGTCATGGGTTACTTAAACAGAAAATTATGTTGATTTCTGACTGCGTGGAAAATAAAGAGTTGTAGGATTTATTGCATTCAGCTGAACAAATTGGAAAACATACTTTGCAATGTGGTTTTGATTCCTTGGAGACCTTGCAGGGCTGCTGTAACTGGATCTGTGATAAGAAGGCATGCTTGGCTCAAGGAGCAAAGTCTGCCTGACCATGTTAAAAGCAAAATTGTTGGCAATAAGGCTGAAGAAGTTTTGAAAAAGATGAAAGATAAAGCTAAATCTATACAAACTGTGAATGATTTCCTACTGTGAATGAGTTCCTACAAGTGCAGCCACCCAGGTTTAGCAGGCACCGGCCTACTAAGAACTGGTCCTTTCCAGTACCCACTAGAGCCGCCCAGGTCAAACCTAGGCATTCCAAAGCCACCAGGTTTAAGTTGCAAGGGACTTTTAGAACAAAGCAATGGGGTGCCTCCACCTCCAAATCTGGAAGCAATAAGGCACCTTCCTATGGTAAACAGTCTCAATGACTTTCCACTGCAATCACCAAGCACTTATCTTTTGGCCGCCCCTTTGGGGGGGAAACTGGCATTGCATGCATGAAACTGGCAACTGATTACCCAGGACAAATGGGATGTTCATCGTGTTTCACTGTTGCAGTCATTACAATTGGGTTATCCTGCTGGCAGGCTACCCACAGTCAGCCCGAGTTCCAAAGTCTAGGTCTGGCGTCGGTTGCTGTTGCCTCCTCCCTGACGTCATTGCACCAGGGGTATAAAAGATGCAGCCAATGCCATTTTCTTCAGTCTTTCTTGCCGTGCAGTGCCCGAAGCAAAAGCAGTTCACAAGTGCCGGTCGGCCGACTCCTGAGATTTTCAAATTCAAATTTCAGATCCGAAGTCTTCATTAAAGCTAAGAACCCCATTGGGGAAACTTTTTTCTTGCTCCAAACTGATGTCAGAAAAAGTTAATAATTGTATTTCTTGTGGGAAGCAAATACCTAATAAGGATTTTAATTCTTACTGTATTCCATGCCTAGGCCCTGACCACGACATTGCTAGTTGTCGGTTTTGTGCTAGATTTAACCAACGCACTATTAAGCGTCGGTACGATTTTGCATTTCATTACTTTGGCCAAAGATTCAATTATATAATACCGTTGGAACAGCCGACAACTGGAGTTTATAAAAAGCGCAAAGAAAAAGAAAAGGACAGGCATCCAAGGTCCAAAACCGACGACGAGGCTTCCGCTAGGCCTGTCGCCGGTTCTCAGTGAGGCACTTTCGCAGCCCCTGACGCCCGCTACCTCAGAGCCACAGGCCGCTTCCGACTCCCACGTGGAGCCAACTAGGCCGCTGGAAACGCAAGGTATTGGGCACTCGGAAACTATTCCCTCAGATGGGTCCGGAGCCACTGAGCAGGCATCGGCTTCTGAGGGTGTTTTCAGGCCTACACAGTTATATGTAAAGCCAACTTCAGCTTCAAAGGCAAAGACTAAAGCAGCTCTAAAGACAAAGAAACAAGTACAGCATTCTCCTGGACAGGCCTTTATGCCTAAAAAACAGATGCTTAAAATGGCCGAAGACCTAATTACTTTGATCAGGGGTTCCCATCCCCCTCCTGATAAGAGGCCTAGGCAAGAGATAGAATATGAATCTTCAGATCAGGTTTCCATTTCCTCTGATTCCTCTTCTGAACATGAATATTCCCTTCCTCCCTGTGAGGATTCTGATGCTGAAGAATCTATCCCTTCAGCCTCTCGTCCTGAGGATTATTCTTTTGGGGAGACCCTGCATACTATGAGGGAGCATTTCCATTGGGAGAGCCAAGATTACTCAGAATACAAGAAAAGGCTCAGAGACTTCCTTTTATTACCCCAGCACAGGCCCCTTGCTATTCCTCCTGTTTTAGACATTGTAGATGATGTTTTTACAGAGTCCGGTCTATCTCCTGACTCTTTACCACCAGCTCCTGTTAAGCCAGACAGATACTACAGGGTTCCGGATTCACATAAATTTCTTTACAAAAACCCTGCTGCTGACCCAGAAACTATTTCTTAGGGTCCCAAGGGGGTCAAGGCTTCTACTGCAAAAAACCCTATCCCCTCTTATAGGGATTCAAGGGCCCTGGACAGATGGGGGAAAAAGATTTATACTTCTGCTACCTTGGCTATAAGAGCTTAAAATTGTCAGTTTCATATGCTTAAATATCAGCAATATCTTATGTCACTGCTTAAACAGAAAATGTTGACAAATTCAGAATGTGCAGAAAACAAAGAAATGCAGGATTTATTGCATGCAGCTGAACAAGTGGGAAAGCATACTTTGCAATGTGGTTTTGATTCTCTAGAGGCCTCCTGCAGGACCGCTGTTATGAGTTCTGTCATTAGAAGGCATGCTTGGTTAAAAGAACAGAATCTGCCTGATCATGTTAAGGCAAAACTATTAGACGCTCCATTACAACATGATACCTTGTTTGGTGTTAAAGCAGAAGAAGTATTGAAGAAAATGGAGGACAAAGCTAAATCTAAGCAAACAGTGAAGGATTTCTTACAGGTACAGCCCCCCAAATTTAGCAGGAACTGGCCTACAAAGAATTGGTCCTTTCCAGTGTCAGACAGGCCACAAAGAGGCAGATACAGATGCCCCAGAGGCAGATCACAGCCTCAAGGCTCATACAGGCCTAAACAATGGGGTACTTCTACCTCCAAAAGTGGAGAGGAAAAAATCACAGCCACAGCCATACAGGAAACGGTCTCAATGACTTTCCCCCTGCCAACACCAAGCACTTATCTTCTGGCAGTTCCTTTGGGGGGAAAACTAGCACTTTTTTCACAAAATTGGCACATGATCACCCAGGACAAATGGGTCTTAAATATCGTATCTCAAGGCTACAGTTTCCACTTTCACACCCTGCCAAGGCCAAACGGTATGCCAGACCTGCCACGCAATCAATGAGCAGAGGCACAAAAACAAGTTTCATCCCTCATGGACATGAGAGCCATTTAACAAGTACCACAGCAAGAGCAGGGACTAGGATTTTACTCAAGGCTATTCTTGGTACCCAGAAAGGACAAAGCCTGGAGACCAATACTGGACCTGCCCATCTTAAACACATTCCTAGATATTCCAAAATTCAGAATGTTAACTCTACAGAATCTTCTGCCCATGCTGGGCAAGAAGGCTTGGCTTGTGACTTTAGACCTAAAAGAGGCACACCTGCATGTCCCAATCCAGACAATCATGCAGAAGATACCTCCGATTTATAGCTGGCTCAATGCACTACCAATTCTCTGCACTGCCCTTTGGCTTATCTACTGCGCCCAGGGTCTTCACAAAATGCCTGGCACCAGTGATTAAATTTTGCAGACAAAGAGGAATACAAATATATCCTTACTTGGACGACTGCCTTATTCAAGCAGAGAACAAGGCCACTCTACTACAGCATCTGGCATTTGTAAAAAGGTTACTAACAGGTCTAGGGTACACAGTAAACGAAAAGAAATCAAAATTCGTACCCTCTCAAGAGATAATATTCCTGGGTGCAAGCTTAAATAAAACTGCCCAGATGGCTCATCTCATGCCAGACAAACACAGACAACTGACTACTTATTTCAAAATGTTGGCAACAAAGACCCAGTTGTCTGCAAGAAAAAATCTGCAGGCTTTGGGCTTCATGGCATCCTGCATTCTACTAATTCCATATGCAGGACCTCATATGAGGAAACTTCAATGGTATCTAAAAAGTGTTTGGACTCAACATTGCAACAGCCTGGAAACAATAATTACACTCATTCCATGCCTGCAACAGGAGTTTTGATGGTGGGCAAAAGCCTGTCGCCTCAACACGGAACAGCCATTCACCATACCCACAGCCAGGCAGACATTAACAACAGACACATCAGATTATTCCTGGGGGGCCCATAATGGCAGGAAGA
The DNA here is from genome assembly GCF_019279795.1 of Protopterus annectens. Lineage (NCBI taxonomy): Eukaryota > Metazoa > Chordata > Ceratodontiformes > Protopteridae > Protopterus > Protopterus annectens. Next base: position 1,703,241,754 of record NC_056732.1, read on the forward strand.
TGTATTCACGGCACATGGTCCACAAGTCAAATGCATCTACATATCAGTCAAAAAGAGATGCTAGCTGTACAGAATGCCCTGACAGCCTTCAAGGATCTACTTCATCCTGGACAACTACTGATAAAGACGGACAATACTACAGTCATGTGGTACATAAACAAGCAAGGGGGCACACATTCCTACCCCCTCTGTATACTAGCCATGACATTGTGGGACACAGCATTGACTTACCAAGTACATCTGGAAGCACAATTCCTGCCAGGAAGGATAAATACTATGGCAGACGAACTAAGCAGAAACCTAATGGATCCCAATGAGTGGAAATTGGATCCACAAGTCTTCAGCATGATAACAAAGAACTGGGGATGCCCAGACATAGACCCATTTGCCTCCCCTCACAACTGTCAGCTACAGAGATTCTGCACAAGGACTTATCACAAGCAAGCATGGAAAGTGGATGCTCTATCTTTCAGCTGGAAAAACCTAACAGTATATGCCTTTCCTCCTCTGCCTCTCCTCCCCAAGGTACTCCTCAAGGTTAGACAAGAGAAGCCAAAAATGATGCTGATTGCCCCAGACTGGCCCCCGCCAGCACTGGTACCCAATCCTAAAGAGCTTGTCTCAATGCCCAGCTTGTGACATTACTTCAAATTCCTCACTTATTGACCCAACAAGACAGATACTGCACAGCCAACTCAAGTCCTTAAACCTGGCAGCATGACGAATAATGTAGCCATTCAAGACGCACCTCTCTCTAAAGCAGTGATGGATGTTATTTTGGAGGCCAGGAGGCCTAGCACCAGAAAATCTTATGCAGAAAAATAGATTCTGTGCTTGGAACCAGGCACAAGGTATTGACACGATTGTTCCAAATATTCCTCAGATTTTGCAATACTTAACTGAGATGCTGGATAAAGGCCTTTCCTTTTCCTCAATTAAAATTCATGCCTCTGCCATTTCAGCTCATTACAATACAGAACCACCTATTTTTTCGCATCCATTACTAAGGCAGTACCTCAGAGTGGCCAAAAACATAAGACCTCCAAGGAGAGCCCCAATACCTCCATGGGACCTCAACTGTGTCTTGGAAAAACTCACACTGCCTCCATTTGAGCCAGCCTCTGCAGCTGATGTAAAATTCTTATCCTGGAAAACAGCTCTGCTCCTAGCAATAACCTCCGCTAGACGAGTCTCAAGAGTTACAGGCACTCATGGCTGTGGAACCTTTTATCATTTTCCATCATGATAGGGTTTCTCTGAGGACAAACCCTACATTTTTATGCCTAAGGTAGTGTCCAGTGTGGCTCTTAACCAAACAATTCATTTGCCTACCTTTTACCCAAACCCACAGAATAAGGGTGAGAGACTTCTACATTCTTTGGACATTCACAGGCAGCTGCGCTTCTACTTGGACAGAACTAAAGCTTTCAGAAAGATGAACAACTTCTAGTGGCATATGCTGCAGGATCACAAGGAAAGGCTATCTCAAGGCAGACTATTTCAAAGTGGATAGGCCACTGCATTTGTTTCTGCTATTCACAGCATGGCAAATCAGTGCCTAAGGGCATTAGGCCACATTCAACCAGAGCAGCAGCCACTTCAGCAGCCTTCCTCAGAGGAGTATCAACCAAAGACATCTTAGAGGCTGCAACTTGGAGTTCATTGCATACGTTTACAAAGCACTATCACTCACCTCTCTACTCTAAATCCAGGGCAGACTTTGCCACTGCAGTTCTGCAAGGCCTGATAGCCTCTCCTAATCCTATTTAGCACCAGCCTCCCAACCTTAGCTTTAGGATTCAACCCAATTTTAATGACTACAACAGTGAAACACGATGAACATTGTACAGTTGTGTTCCTACTGTAAATGTAGATGTTAGAGTGTATTCACTATTGCAGTCCAGGTTACCCTCCCACCATCCCCTTTTCCTTGCTGTGACTTATCTGTACTTCTCTATTCTATACAACCTATGTGGTGTATTTGCTTGTAGATGAGGGAAAAGTTGTTTTTTCTGTGTGCATGCTTATTGGCATAATTTAGCCTACCATTTTAGGGGCACCTGACATCTGGGGCAAGAAAAACTGAAGAAAATGGCATCGGCTGCATCTTTTATACCCCTGGTGCACTGACATCAGGGAGGAGGCGACAGCAACCGACGCCAGACCTAGACTTTGGAACTCGGGCCGACTGCGGGTAGCCTGCCAGCAGGATAACCCAATTGTAATGACTGCAACAGTGAAAACACTCGAACATCTACATTTATGGTAGGTACACAACTGTACTTTTTAAATATAGTATCCCAGGGATACAGATTTCATTTCCACATGTTGCCAATCCCATACGGATGGCCAGATCTGCCTCCAAATCAGTGGGCAGAGGCCCAGAAAGTTATGTCCCTCATGAATATGGGGGCTATTCAACCAGTATCAGAAAAGGAAAAGGGACAAGGATTTTATTCAAGGCTTTTCCTGGTACCCAGAAAAGACAAATCATGGCATCCAGTTCTGGACTTATCCATTCTAAATACATTTCTGGACATTCCAAAATTCAAGATGCTGACTCTTAAACAGTTACTACCTATGCTAGGCAAGGATGCCTGGTTGGTAACTCAAGAGACATACCTGCATATCCCAACCAGGGCATCTTGCAGAAGATACCTCCACTTCAAAGCAGGCTATTTGCATACCAGTTCTCTGCACTGCCCTTTGGCTTAACTACTGCGCCCAGGGTCTTTACAAAGTGCCTGGCACCAGTAATTGCTTTTTGCAGGCAAAGAAATATTCAAATTTATCCATACCTGGACGATTGTCTAATTCAGGCAGAAAACAAGGACACTCTTCTAAAACATCTGGCATTTGTAAAAAGGCTTCTAACTTGTCTAGGGTACACTATAAACAAGAAATCACAACTGGTACCCTCTCAAATAATTACATTCCTGGGAGCAAGCTTGAATACAACTGCCCAGATGACTTACCTTACGCCAGAAAAACAAATTCAATTGATGACTTAGTTCAAACAGGTGGCCACAAAAACCCAGCTATCTGCAAGACAAATTCTGCAGGCCTTTGGGTTCATGGCCTCCTGCATTCTTATAATTCCATATGCAAGACTGCATATGAGGAAACTTCAATGGTACCTAAAAAGCTTATGGAGTCAACATTGTCACAGCCTGGAAACAATGATTCCTATCATTCCTTGCCTGCAACTAGAGTTCCTATGGTGAGCAGAGGCCTGCCACCAAAACAAGGGACTGTAATTCATTCCACCCCCTGCCACCCAAACCCTGACTACAGACGCATCAGATTATGCTTGGGGGGGGGGGCATCTGGCAAGGAGATGCATTCAGGGCCAATGGAGCCCAAATCAAATGCACCTACATATCAATCCGAAAGAGATGCTAGCTGTACAGAATGCTCTGATAGCCTTCGAGGACTATCTTCATCCAGGACAACTACTGATAAGGACAGACAACACCACAGTCATGTGGTACATAAACATGCAGGGGGGAACACATTCCTACCCCCTTTGCAGACTAGCCATGGCATTGTGGAACACGGCCTTAACTTATCAAATACATATACAAGTTCAATTCCTGCCAGGAAAGCAAAATACTCTGGCAGATGAACTAAGCAGAAATCTTATGAACCCACACGAATGGAAACTGGATCCACAAATCTTCAGCATGTTGACATGCAAATGGGGGAGCCCAGACATAGTTTTGGCATGAGGCAAAAAGATCTATCAGTTGGACAAATTCTGCACAAGAATTCATCACAAAAAAGCTTGGGAAGTGGATGCTCTATCCTTCAGCTGGAAAAACCTATCAGTCTATGCCTTTTTCCCCTCTGCCTCTGCTCCCCAAGGTCTTACTAAAAGTCAGACAGGAAAAACCAAAAATGATTCTGATTACTCCAGACTGGCCTCATCAACACTGGTACCCGCTCCTGCGCAATATGGCGCTTCTTCCTCCTTGGTATCTGCCTCAGACACCTTACCCACTGTCTCAGCAGAATTATCAAATTCTGCACACTTAGCTCCAAACTTAATTTCACCAGTTACATCTCTCAGCAAACCTGTGATGGATGTCATTTTGGAGGCTAGAAGGCCTAGTAGTAGAAAATCTTATGCTGACAAATGGAAGAGATGCTGTGCCTGAACCAAGCACAAGGAATAAGTACAGCAATGCCAAATATTCCTCGGATTCTGCAATACTTAACTGAGATGCTTCACAAGGGCCTATCTTTTTCTTCCATAAAAATCCATGCCTCTGCCATTTCAGCTCACTACAATACAGAGCCTCCCCTCTTTTCTCATCCTCTGCTAAAGCAGTACCTCAAAGGGGCCAAAAGTTTAAGACCTTCCAGGAAAGCACCAACTCCTGCATAGGACCTCAATTTTATGCTGGAAAAGCTCACCCTACCTCCTTTTGAGCTAGCTGCTACTGCAGACATAACATTTCTCTCTTGGAAGACAGCTTTTCTTTTAGCAGTCACTTCAGCTGGAAGGATTTCAGAACTACAGGCTCTTATAGCAGTGGAGCCTTTTATTATTTTTTACCCGGACGGGGTGGCCCTCGGAACCAATCCATCCTTTATGCCTAAAGTGGTATCTAGGGTGGCCCTTAATCAGACCATTCATGTGCCAACTTTCTTTCCAAATCCACAGAACAAGAGTGAGCGGATTCTGCATTCATTGGATGTACACAGACAACTAAGATTCTACTTAAACAGGACAAAATCTCTAAGTAAATCCGAACAGTTGCTGGTGGCATTTGCTGCAGGGGCAGAGGGAAAGGTTATTTCAAAGCAGACTATTTCAAAATGGATAAGCTATGGTATTCATTTCTGCTACATGCACCATGGTAAACCAGTCCCCAAGGGGATCAGATCTCATTCCACCAGGGCTGCATCTACTTCTGCAGCCTTTCTCAGAGGGGTTCCTATCAGGGACATTCTAGAAGCTGCTACCCGGAGCTCGGTTCATACGTTCACCAAACATTACCATTTACCTCTCTTCTCTAAATCCAGAGCTGGTTTTGCCACTGCTGTCCTGCAGGGCCTCATAGCTGCTCCTAATGCTGTATAAATCCATCCTCCCAACCATAGCTTTGGGATTCTACCCAAATGTAATGACTGCAACAGTGAAACATGAACATAGTACAGTTGTGTACACTTACCATAAATGTAGATGTTCAAGTGTATTCACTGTTGCAGTCCTAGTTACCCACCCTCCAGCCCCCTGTTTTTCTCTTGCTATACCTCTCCTTTCTTTTATTATGCTTAAAAGCCTTTTTGGTGTATTTGCTTTTGCTTGGAGGTATTTTTTTTGTGTTTTAAATTAGATACATATATATTTATATATTTTGCTCCCCGTTTGTGGGGCACCTGAAATCTGTGGCAAGAAAAACTGATGTAATGGCGTCGGCTGCATGTTTTATACCCCTGACGACTTGATGTCATTGAAGAAGGGACAGCAACCGATGTAGGACCCAAGACTTTGTTAATCAGGCTGACTGAGGGCAACCTGCCAGCAGATTACCCAAATGAACATCTACATTTATGGTAAGTGTACACAACTGTACTTTGCTGTGCGCCATTCTATGGGCACGTAGCCTTTGGAGAGGCTGAGGTTGAACAGTTTGTTTAGGTGGAGGGTTAGTTCATTTGTAGTTCGTGCAAGATGCAGCCTGGGACACCATCTGGCCCCATTGACGCTGTGCTTTTGGCATTTTAAAGGGCTGTTTTCACCTGTGCGTCTGTGATTTCTGGGACACTACACTTTTCCGGTATTGTTGTGGGCACTTTTGGAGGTGAGAGGGGGTTGAAGTTTGCACTGAATCCATCTGCCAGGATGTTGGCAGTATCAGTGGGCTCAGTATATTTTGTGCTATTTTGCACTAGCTCAGAGCATATCTGCGAGTTGCCACTTAGATTCTTGACCTACATCAGACATGCTCCCCACATCAGTATAGGGCATAAAGGTGACATACAGCCATGCCAAACTCCAAACTTCTTTGCTGCCAGTCCAAATGCCATAGTTGAACATCGGTCTGAACTCTGTTTGCTGCACTGGTTATACTGAGCCTCTTTCGGATAAGTACCTCATTGGAGTTCTTTTTTTTTTTTCATCACGATAAGTGTTTGTTTTGTCTGTGCACTTCTCACTACCACACTCAGTGCTCACAGCCATCTGTCTTCACTTTTCATTTATCTTGAGAACCAAATCTAAAGCTATTAGCCCAGGGTATCATGACTGAGTACACCTGCCCCATGGTACAGCCACAGCTTTAGAAAAAGACCAAGAACTATAGGTCTGATGCTGCTGCTCTCCATTCTCCACTAGATGTGTCTGTCGGGGTGGGTGATAACCCTGAAGAATGCACTGTGCTGACATAGTCGCATCAGAGAGAACCAATCAGAGGCCAAGATGGAACTGGCTTCTCACATGTGCTCCGAGGCCTTGCAAACATCCGCAGCAGACATTGAGGGGGAACCATGGCTGATTATATCTAAAGGGATGGGGGGAAATCCCCATGTCATAGTTAGGGAGGAGGTTCATGGTAACCTGATTTGAGTCCAGCCAGGATTCAGAGCTGCAGAGGTTGGTTAAAACTGACATCCCCTTAAGAAGAGATGGAAAACTGAACATATTTCCCCTACTTCGAAGGAGCCTCAAAAAGAGTGGCAGGATTTTTCTCAGGGTTTGTTTAATGCTTTGGCTTTGAGACCGTCACAAGGGTATTCTGTTTCTGCTATCAGTCCTGCTTTCTCTTTTACCTAAGAGGTCTAGGGGGTCTGACCTTTCTGCTGAAGAATCAGATTCAGATGACGATTCCTTGGCCTACTTCTCCCAGATGCCATCACCATTGGATAATGGCTCTGTAGAGGAGAAGCCTTTAAGTCTTTACTCTCCTTTAGAGGAATTGTCCTTTGGGGATACAGTGTCTGCATGATGGAATCTTTTAAGTGGGGCTGCTCCTAGGTCTCTGACATCCAGAAATGGTAATATGAGTTGTTGTGTTTGGACTCCCCTAAGCCTTTTGTTGTTCCCCTTGTCTTGGCTGCTCTGGTAGATATTTTTGCGGTTATTTTCTAATCCTGATTCCCAACCTCATGGCCCATAAAATGCCTGACCATTTTTATACAGTGCCTAATCCTTTCAAGCTTCTTTATAAGTGTCCCTCTTCTGACCCAGCTGTGGTCTCTGTCTCTACTGATAAGCCTTCCAGGCTTTTGCCTTCTTACGAGCTTCTTCCCTTAGACAAAGACATTTGAGATATGGAGAGGCTGGAGAAAAAAGTGTATACTTCTGCCAGTCTGGCATTTCTTGCCATAAATTATCAAACTCACATGACCAGGACTGTTTTATCCCTTTGTCTCATTATGGGGGGATGCTTGATTCTGAGGCTAAGTTCACTACTCTTTCCTTGGTGGGGTCCACTTCTCAGGTGGCTTGTCACTCCATCAGGTGTAGCTACTATTGCTACTTATGTATCCTCTGGAGCTGCTGTTTCCGGTTCTGTCTTGAGACTTTCTCTTAGCTTCATTTTCAGGCTTTACCTGATAATAATATGGCTAAGCTTCTTGATGCTGCTTTAGATAATCAAATTCTCTTTGGTACTGCAGTTGCAGATTTATTTATGACCTTATAAGACCAAGGCAAGGTCTTGAAGGATCTTAAACAGATTATTTTCTCTTCATTTCCTAAATTTCAGAGAAATGATCCTGGTAAAACTGCTTATGCTCAAAGACAGCCTCATCATCCCTCTAAATGTAAGAAGGTTCCTAGGCTTGACCCCCAAAGTACTCTCCAGGACAAGTCTGCCTCTATCTGACATTCTGCACTCCTTTCCCCTTGACCAGGTTCCCTTATCTGTCATTCCAACTACAGATTACTGCAGGCTCTTGGGTTCTGTTATTCATACATCAAGGCTACTTTAAGATCTGGAAATCCCCCCTGCCTTCTCATGTATTCTTCACCCCCTGTCAGACCAAATTCCCCATTTTTCAGGGGTGCTGTAGGGTTTGCTGGATCTAAGCACTATTCAGCCCATTCCAATGGTCCTAAGGAGTACAAGGTTTTATTCCACGATATTTGTGGTCCCCAGGAAAGAGGAGACTTAGAGCCTGTTGTAGACCTTTCTTTTCTAAGTACATTTCTCAAGGTACCTTCCTTCAAGACGCTCTCTCTCTCTCTCCAGACACTGTTTCCCCACTTGCTGCCTCAGGCCTTCTTGGTTTCTGTAGATATGAAAGATGCCTGTCTTCATTTTCCAATTCACCCATTATTCACAACATTTTTGCATTTTTCTCTTTCTTCCTCTCATTTTTGTTTCTTTGTTTTGCCCTTTGGTCCTTCCACAACCCCAAGTGTATTGATCAAGTGCCTGGCTCCAGTCATAGCTTTCTGTAGGCTTCAAAGCATACAGACATATTTCACTGTCTGGGCAACTTGCTTCTTCAGGCTCCCTATCCATCCAGGCTCCTGCACTGCACTTTAGCAAACTGCTTTTGCACATTTTGGGTTTCACCATCAATTTCCAGAAGTCAATCCTGCCCCCCACTCAGGATCACATTTTTCTGGGTTGTAGGATTTAACCTGTTGTAATGCTGGCTTCTCTGCCTACTCCCAATGCTCTGTCTCTAACGACCTTCTTCCAGTCTTCCTCTGTCTCTATTTTCTACCAGGGAATTTCTTAGGGCTCTGTGGTTCATGGCTTCGACTATACCCATGCTCTCTTTTGCAAAGCTTCAAATAAGGAAGGTGCAGTGGTACCTACAGTCAGTGTGGCTTCAGCATTGCCACCCCTGGAGTTTCCAGTTGCCTTATGCTCTTGTCTCAAATTCAAGCTTCATTGGTGGATTCATCACATGCCCACCAACTCAGGCATCCCTCTCCACCCTCCTACTCCATCTTAGGAGCTATTTACAGATGCTTCAGATCAGGGGTTGGAGGCAGCTTCTGGCACTCTGAGGGTTTAGGGTCTCTGGTCCCCTCATCAGTAGCTGGATCACATCAGCATAAAAGAGAGTCAGGTGTTTATTTTTACTCTCCAGGCCTTACACTCTCCTTGACCCTTTAAGGGTCTATGCAGACATCACCACAGTTATAGTACATCAACAAGTAGGGAGCACAAAGTCTTAACTTCTTGTCTGACTAGCCTTTCTGGCATGGGATTTAGTTATCCAACAGCAGGTTTATTTTCAAGTGGTTTATATTCCTTCGGAAAGAAAACTTGTGGCAGCAGGGCACAAACTCACAAATGAATGCTTCACAGAGAAGTGTTTCTGGACATAGTTCATTGGCAAGGGGATTCCTCAGGTGAAGCTTTTTATTATATTTATTTATTTTATTTTATCCTTTGTTGACTAGGTTAGTCCCACTAGGCTAGTGGCCTCGTTTCTGGAGAGACCCGAGGTGGTTTTGATACCATCAGGGCAAATTTGGCCAGAGCACTGGGGAAGTTCCCCTACTAGTTTAGCATATGGGGTCACTGTTTTTGGTGGCACTTCCTGCTTCCATCCAGTCTGACCGTAGAGGCAGCTTAGAGATGCAGGAAGAAAACAGTAAACTGAAAAGATAGACGCAGTTGCAAGTCACAAATTGAACAAGCACAAACTTAATAATATGCTTCGTGATACAAACAAGGAGGTTATTGTGGCAGAAGTGTGTAAGGCTGTAGCAAAGGCTAATGAGCCTTGCATGGAGTGAGATGGTGTTGTCAAATCAGAAAAGGCAGTCTAGTCTTTTGAAGGGCATTGTGCAGATGTAAAAGAAAATGCATTTGTGCCTTTATGTGATTCCGAGGATATTTTTCAGCATAACCTCTTTCAGGAAGATGCATCAACACAAGAATGTGTTGTAACAACCCTCCAGTTGGGAGGGTTGTGGGAAGAGTTACTCATGGACATGATAGAGCTGAGTGAACCGTAGAGTGGCAGAGATGTATCCTGGGGCGATTTAATGGATAAAATTCAGAAAGAAGGTTTTCAACAAGCAGAAGACGCAACGGTGAAAGGAAGATCATATGCAGGAAAAAAAAAAGAGTAACCGGTATAAAGAAAAATAAACTTTTTACTGTATGGATCAAAAAGAAGGAAGATACCAGATTAGACAGATATAGGGTATGGGATGAAGTAATTATAACATTAGGAGTTAAAGTAAGCGAAGTAAGAGCTTTTATACATATTAATAGAGACATTTTGTGACATTATTTTTGAGACTGATCAACTAATGGAAATGTTTCTAGAAGAATTCGAGAAAAGGAAAATTTGTATGCCGTGGAATTTATATGTATTTAAAACTTTTTATAGAAAGACAAAGAGAAAGATTAATGTACAAATTAGGACTAAAGTTGAGAAAGAGACTTTAAAAGGGTGTTTATTAAAGTTATGCAAAGTCATATGAGATATGTCAAAAGTTTATGATAATAGTTTGTGAACTGGGGAGTGGGATTGCAGTGTGAGTTTTGAAAATTGAAAATGAGAGCATTGTACATATTCTCCCAATCTGCCTCCATCTAACATATTTTCTCCCCTTCCCTCAGCCTGCGGAGCCTGCATGTCCTCCCTGCGTCTGTGTGGGTATCCTCCGGGTGCTCTGATTTCCTTCCATGTTACAAAGACATGTTTGGAGCATTTCTCCCTGGACCTCTGCTGAAAATTGGCTTTGTTCCAAGTCTGACTTTCCCTATAAACAAATGTTAAATAAATAAAATAAATAAACTATTGTCATTCAGACTTCGCAACAAGTGCAACTAAACAAAATTACTTTACTGCAGGCTCTAGGTGCAAACATCAAACATATACAACAATTCACATTACTACATTTAGGCATTCCTAGTACATAATATTTACTGTTTTGCATATCAACAGAGATTTACTAAGCTAAACAGACACAGTATTTATTGCACAGAATTCCACAGCTACTACTTGTAGTACAGAATTCTGTTGGCACTAGTCTAAGGAAACTCCATATTGATTGCAGAAAAAATTTTACAGCTGTTACTTATTGCACAGGATGCTGTTCTAGCATCAGTGGATATTGCACAGAAGTAAGTTTATACTCTGTTAGGTTAATTGCACAGTGTATTTAAAACCTTTTAAGATTATTGCACACAAATATGCTTTTCATTCCTCATGTTACCTACTGTCCCTGATGTCAAATGAGACGTAAGTTTCCATTTGAGTTCAGTAGCCTGATGGCCAGGGGATAGAAGCTTCTGCTAAATCTGGCCATTTTGCAACTTATGCTACAATAACACCTCCCAGATATTAGGTGCAGGAACAGTCCATATGTAGGGTAAGTGCAGTTCATGACTATTTTCCTAGCTCTGTTTAAACAACGAGACTGGTGCCAGTCTTTAATACATGGTAGAGTGGTCCTGGTAATCTTTTCTGCTGCTTTCACCACTCTTTAGAGGGACTTGTGATCCGTTGTGGAGCAGATCTAAATACTTTTCTAAAGATTCTCTACTTTTGAATGCTTTCCCTCCAATCTTTGTTTCCCCTCTTCTTACACAGGCTTTTCAAGCATCCCAAGACTTAAAGAGCACCTAATTTCATATTCCCATTCACTGTTTATTCAGGAGGGTTTTCCTCAAGTGAATATTTTTGCCTTCCCTCTGAATAGGCAACTTCCTTTCTTCTGTTCCTTAGTCCCAAGTCCTCTGACTTGAAAGATGGATGCCATGTCTTTATTGAAATAGGAGTTTCTATACGCATACGTTCCGCTTCCTTTACTTCCCAGAGTCTTCCACGAGATCAGGAAGGACTCTCCAGGAATGTTGTTGGTGACTCCCCTTGACCCAGACAGCACTAGTTTCCCTCCTCTTACCTGGTCAGGAGCAATCATCATAGGTTACCTTACTGGATGGATCTTTCACGTATGACAAGGGTTCTCTCATTCACCTTCACTTGTCCACTCAAAGTTGATAGTTTAACTAATAGGATTTTGATCCCATTCAGATTTTTCTGAGGATATGCTTAGGGTACTGCAGGAAGCTAGGAAACCCACTACCAGAAAATTCTACATGGCTAAATGGAAAAGATTCAGTTTGTCTTAAGCTTCACCAGGATCCCTTTTCATTGGGGTCCCTTTGGTTCTCTCACTCTCTTATGTAAACTGTTCAATTCTGGGTTGGCATATTCTTCTGTTAAAGCTCATTTGTCAGCAATCTCTGTTTGTCTGCCTGTGAGCCCACCCTTGGCCTCTCATTTTGAAGTCAAACAATTCCTTAAAGGTGTCCTTCACATAAGGCCCCCAAGAAAACCCATTCATCCATCTTGGAACTCTAATTTTGTCCTTGAAAATTTGACTCAGGCTCCTTCTGAGCCTGTTTTTTCTTCTTTGCAACATTGTACCTGGAAGAATGCTTTATTGTTTGCTCTTACATCAGCCATGAGAGTATTTGAACTCCAGACTCTAACGGCATCTTCTCCTTTTTGATTTTTCCTACAGACAGTGCATCTCTGTGTACTAATCCTTCTTTTATGGCCAAGGTGATCAGTGAGTTGTCTGCTAATCAATCTATCCAGCTTCCTTCCTTTTTTCCTTCTCTACAGTCTGCTAGAGAAAATGTTCTTCACATCTTGGATTTACATAGACAGCCCAGGTATAATTTGGATAGAGCAAAAGATAACTGCAAATCTATGCAAATTTTTGTTTCTTTTCATTTCAGTACATTGGGTTTGCCAGTTTCTAAACAAACCATCTGCTCCTAGATTTCTAAGGCCATTTCCTTTTACTGTTCTTTTCATAGTAATCACTTCCTACTTCAGTTCAAGGTCATTCTACAAGGGCAGTAGCCTCTTCTGGAGCTTTCTTCAAGGGTTTAGATAGTAGATTCATCCTTGAAGCTGCTACTTGATCCTCTGACCACGCTTTTACTAAACATTGCAGGTTGGATGCCATTTCCGGAGCTAGATTAGGATTTGCCAGGGCTGTCCTTCATTAGTTTGTGGAGGGCTCCTCTGTGCCTCCCCCCTCCCATCCTTTACAGCAGCTTTGGTACTTTCACACAGGTGATGAATACTGTAACAGTGACGGACATAGTACAGTTGTGTAAACTTTACCCTAACAGTAGATGTCCTTCTTTTCACTGTGCACTATCCAGAACCTCCCTCTTTCCTCTTATTTGTTTTTCTTCTGTGGGGATCGCTTTGCTGGCCAAGAGGGTCTTTACCACCTTGCCCTATTTTTTCTCCTGTGTTTTTTTTTCTTTCTTCCTGGATGTGCATGATATTCATCGTGTTTCACTGTTGCAGTCCTAACTAAATGGTTATCCTGCTCCCGGTAGCCCTCGATCGGCCGGAATACCAAAGGTAAGTAAAAATGACGTCAGCTGCCATTGGTTGTAAAGGACGTCAGGGCATCTGATGCAAAAGGAGGCAGCCGACATCACTTTCTCAGTCTTCCTTGCCATGGAGCCCGAAGCAGAAGCTTTTCATGCACGAGTGCTGGTCGGCAGATAACCTTGGTTGGTTTCCGACTACAAGAGTTGAAGTCTACTACAGCTAAGTACCCCGTTGGGGATCATCTTTTCTTGCCTTAACGAATGTCAGAAAAAGTTAATAATTGCCTTACCTGTGGAAAGCAGATTCCCCATAGAGATTTTCATTCCTATTGCATTAACTGTTTAGGCCTTGATTGCGACATTTCCAGTTGTACTCTTTGTGCCTCCTTTAATCCGCGTACTATTCATTGTCAGGCGAAGATTTTAGCTAAGCATTTTGGAGTTTGGCCTAAATTTGTTGGTATGGTGTCCGCCGGTCTTCAGGCTTCGGATATTCCCAAAAAGCATAAAGACAAGAACCGTGACAGGCCTCAGAAAACTAAGTCCTTGGATAAGGTTAAGTTGGTTGTCAGTCAGGCGGGAGCCAGTGAGATGCTTTCGCAGTCCCTGCAGTCCGCAGATGTACAACTGCAGGCCTTGATTGAGTCTGAGTCCCTTAGGCCTTCGGCCTCCAGTTTGTCTTCCGACCTGTCGCCGGTCACCTCTTCTTCTGGAGCAGGTACCGCTAAGCTGACTCCAGGGTCCAAGGCCTTCGTTTTGCACTCCGACAGCAAACTTCTTCCTCTCCTGCTGTTCCTTCAGTGGTTGCCAGGCTTACCGAGCCCTTCAGACTTGCAGGTAAACCTTCCATTTGTAAGCCTGTGAAAAGGCAGGCTCCAGTTCCTTCTGGTTCCCCTCAATCTCAAATGGTTAAAATGGCTAATGATTTGTTAACTCTTATTAGGGGTTCTCCACCTCATCCTCCTAAAAGGAATAGGGATGTTTCTCCTGAGGTTTTGTCCTGTTCAGGATTGGATTCTTCCAGCATTTCTGCTGGTGAAGAGGAATTTTCTCAGACCTGTTCTCCCGTTGAGGATTCAGATGCAGAGGAGTCCATCCCTTTGGCCTCTCCTCCAGAGGATTTCTCTTTTGGTGACACTTTAAATACCCTTAAGGAACATTTTAAATGGGAAAGCCAGGATTATCCCCAATCTAAGAAATGGATTAGGGAGTTTTTGGATCTACCTCAGCATAAGCCTCTTGCTATTCCCCTGTGTTGGAAGTTGTTGATTATGTTTTTCTAAAAAATTCCCCGTCTCCAAATTCAGTTCCCCCTGCTCCCAGGAAACCTGACAGGTACTACAGAGTCCCTGATTCTCATATATTTCTTTTCAGGAACCCATTGGTGGATCCATAGGTTATTTCTCAGGGTCCTAAAGGAATTAAGGCCACTGTTACCAGGAATCCTGTTCCTTCAGACATGGAATCTAGGAACGTAGATAGGTGGGACAAGAAAGTTTATACCTCTGCCACCCTAGCTATTAGGGCTACCAATTGCCTTTTTCATATGCTGAAGTACTATCAGTACACACTGGAGGCTATTAAGTTTAAGATAGTCAGTGTGCCTCTTTTGGCAGAGAGTAAAAACATGCAGGATTTATTGAATTCAGCCACTCCGGTCAATAAGCATTCTTTGCATTGTGATTTTGACATCCTTGAGGACTCCAGTAGGCCTTCGGCTACTGGGTCTGTTATTAGAAGGCATGCTTGGCTCAGAGAACAGCCTCTTCCAGAACCTGTCAAGGCTAAGCTTTTGGATGTACCTTTGCACAAAGACAATCTTTTTGGTAACAAAGCTGAGGAGGTACTTAAGAAGATGGAGGATAAGGCCAAGTCCATGCAAACTGTTAAGGATTTTCTGCAAGTTCAACCCCTCACTTTAGCAGGAATTGCCCTTCAAAGAGTTGGACCTTTCCTGATACCAGCAGACAGAACCGTTCCAGGACTATAGGTTACAAATCTTCTAGGGGGCAGGCAGCCACCCCTCAAAGGTCTAGGCAGTGGCATGCTTCCACTTCTAAGGCGGGAAGCTCCAAGCCTGCATCTCAGTCGAAACACTCTCAGTGACTTCTTACTTCTGCCTGTTCTTGCTTGCCTGGAGAGTCCTTTAGGGGGAAGGTTGGCCCTTTTTCAAGATGTCTGGGCCTCTATCACAGATGACAAATGGGTGCTCAGAACGGTGTCCCTGGGGCACAAGTTTTCTTTCCGCACTTTTCCAGCTCCCACGGGATTCATAGACATTCCTCCAAACCAAAGGGTAGAAGTAGAAAAGCAAATGTTGTCTTTGTTTCATCTGGGTGCAATAGAATCAGTTCCTGCTCAGCAGGTAGGCCAGGGCTTTTATTCCAGGCTTTTCCTAGTTCCAAAAACAGAAGGCACGTGGTGTCCTATCCTAGATCTTTCCATTCTGAACTCTTTTCTAGTAATTCCAAAGTTCAAAATATTCACTCTGCATCAGTTGCTACCAATGCTAGAAAAGGATTCCTGGCTGGTAACCTTGGAATTGAAAGAGGCTTATCTGCAAATCCTTATCAGGGAAAATTGCAGGCAGTATCTTCGTTTCAGAGTGGGCAAATAACATTACCAATTCTCTGCGCTGCCCTTTGGCTTATCTACTGCTCCCAGAGTCTTCACAAAGTGCCTGGCCCCAGTCATTGCTTTTTGCAGGCAGAAGAAAATTCAGATTTACCCATACTTGGACGACTGTGATTCAAGCAAAGTTCTCAGGAACAGCTACTAAAGGATCTGGAATTCATAAAGTCTCTTCACTCTTCCCTGGGTTACACTCTCAATGAGGAAAAATCAAAAATGGTACCATCCAAAGAGATAACATTCCTGGGAATGAGTCTGAACACAGCCGCCCAGATGGTGTCTCACCCAGGAGAAGCAGACAACTCTTTCAGTTTACTTCAAGGACTTGGCAAGCCTGTCCCAGCTCCCTGCAAGGAAATACATGCAAGCTCTGGGATTCATGGCATCTTGTGTTCTCATGATTCCATATGCAAGACTGCAGATGATGAAATTGCAACAGTACCTCAAGAACATTTGGTGTCAACACACACAGGACCTGGATATGATGATCCCTCTGCTTCCATCTCTGCAGATGGAGTTTCTATGGTGGGCAACAGCCTGTCTACAAAACAAAGGCATGCCCTTTCGGACACCTCCTGCCACTCAAGTTCTGACTACAGATGCATCAGACTACAACTGGGGAGAACACCTGGATGGCAGATGCATACAGGGATGGTGGAATGCCCAGCAGATGCACCTGCACATCAATCTAAAATAGTTGATTGCAGTTCAACAGGCTTTACTAGCTTTCAAGCATCTTCTTTTTCCAGGGATCCTGCTTGTAAGAAAAGACAACACCACAGTCATGTGGTACATCAGCAAGCAGGGGAGGGACTCACTCTTACCCTCTGTGCAGACAAAGCATGAATCTTTGGTTCTTAGCAGCATCCCTGGACCTGCATCTCCTAGCTCAGTTTCTTCCAGGAAGGCTCAGTGTTTTGCCAGACCAGTTGAGCAGGCGTACTCTGGATCCCCACGAGTGGCAGTTGAACAGAGCAGTTTTTTTACAGAATCATTCAATGTTGGGGCACACCTCAGGTGGATCTTTTCTCCTCCCCAGACAACTATCTTCTCCCTCTCTTTTGCACCAGACAGCATCACTGCAGAGCCTGGAGAGTGGATGCTCTGTCCTTCCCTTGAACGTTGCTATTAGTTTATGCCTTCCCCTCCCTTTCCTCTTCTACCCAGAGTATTATTGAAGATCAGGACGAACGACCAAGGACTATTTTCATAGCTCCGGACTGGCCCAGACAGCATTAGTATCCACTGCTTTGCAGTCTCTCCCAATTTCCTCCTTGGCATCTCCCTCTGAAGCCAGATCTTTTGGTTCAGGAAGGGGGAATCATCCTGCATCCTCATCTTCAGTCCCTTCATTTGGCAGTATATGGCTCATTGTATGAATCCTTCCTTATCCTCTTCCCTTTCCCAGCAGGTGGTTGATGTGCTGAGGGAGGTCAGGAGGCCTAGCACTAGGAAGTCTTATGCTGGCAAATGGGAAAGGTTGTCTCATTGGATGCAGGCTAGAGGGGAATCTTCTTCTCAGTCTACCCTTCCTCTGATCTTGGAATACCTGGCTGAATTGCTTCAGGCTGGTCTTTCCTTTTCCTCTATCAAGCTCCATGCTTCAGCCATTTCTGCTCATTGTTCTGTTGAACATCCCATTTTCTCTCATCCCCTGATGACAATGTTTCTCAGGGGGTGCTTGCAACTTAAAACCTCCCAGAAGGGCACCTACTCCAGCCTGGGATCTTAATTTTGTTCTAGAGAAACTTACTGTTCCTCCTTTTGAGCCAGCTGCCACAGCAGATTTAAAGTTTCTCTCTTGGAAGACTGCCTTCCTCTTGACTATAACTTCAGCAAGGAGGGTTTTGAAGCTGCAGGCTTTGATGGCTGTGGAGCCCTTTATGATTTTTCCATACAGACAGGGTCTCTTTAAGAACCAATCCCTCCTTTATGCCTAAGGTAGTTTCTAGCTTGACTCTTAATCAGTTCATACACCTTCCTACCTTCTTTCCTAATCCTTAAAATAGAGGTGAAAGGATCCTGCATTCTCTTGATGTGCACAGACAGCTCAGGTTTTACCTGGACAGGACTAAAGACCTTCGGAAATCAGCACAGTTGTTGGTCAGTTTTGCCCCTGGAGCTCAGGGCAAGGCTATTTCTAAGCAAACTATCTCCAAGTGGATTGCACATTGCATCTCCTTTGGTTATTCCTTTCATGGCAAGGTTCCTCCTCAAGGGATTAGGACCCACTCAACTAGAGCAGCTTCCACTTCTGCAGCCTTTTTAAGGGGTGTCCCTATAGGATATTTTGGAGGCTGCCACTTGGTCTTCTGTTCACACTTTCACAAAACATTATAATTTGCCTCTGTTTTCCAGAGTCAGGGCAGGGTTTGCCACTGGTGTGTTGCAGAGCATTATCTCCACCTCTTAAGTCTGTTGGCTCCTCGTCCCTTTTCTCTGGGCTTTGGTAATCAACCCATTAGTTAGGACTGCAACACTGAAACACGATGAACATAGTACAGTTGTGTACACTTACCATAAATGTAGATGTTCGAGTGTATTCACTGTTGCAGTCTTGGTTTCCCTCCCACCTTCCCCCTTTTTGGTCCTCTTCTATTCTCTTTTCCTGAGGTACAGGCTGAACTGGATATCATTTGCCAAATTTGCATATGGTTTAGCCTTATTTCTGGGGGCTTCTGACTGTTTTGGCAAGAAAGACTGAGGAAGTGACGTTGGCTGCCTCCTTTTGTATCAGACGCCCTGATGTCCTTTACAGCCGACGGCATTTTTACTTACCTTTGGTATTCTGGCCGATCAAGGGCTACCAAGAGCCGAATAACCCATTAGTTAGGACTGCAACAGTGAATACACTCGAACTTCTACATATATGGTAAGTGTACACAACTGTACTTTTTCCTTTCTCCTGGGGTTGTTCTAGTTCTCCTGGAGCATTTTATTTCTGAGTAGCCAGCATGCATGCATCATCTTTATGTCCTTTGCCTGGGCAAGCAGCATATGGCTGACGCGATGCTGGGTGAATGTAAACACTTTGCTGTACTGGCCGGACATTGGGCTGTCCTTAGCAGGGCATCCATAGGTGATGAATACTACAATAGTGAAAAGAAGGACATCTACTGTTAGGGTAAAGTTTACACAAATGTAGTTCACAAATGGGTGATGGAACAATCCTTAGAGAAACCTTCAACACTTTGCATTACATGCAGAAGGATGGCAGCTTGTCTTAACATTGCAAAAAGTACAGAGCTGCGTACTTTGTTTGGGAGAGCTCACAGATCACATACATTATCGGTGGAGTGATTGTGAAATGAAACAGAGGCTGCAGAAGATTTCAGCATTGCTAAGCTGAATTATGCTGTGCAGTGTGAAAAGACAGCTGCAAAAGCCTGTCAAGATATAGGAATGTAAAACGCAGGGACTGAATTCCATAAATGCTGAAGTTATCCTTTAATTTTACAGGACATTGGTAATGCTGTATGTCAACTGCTGTATACAGACTTGGAGGGTATTGGTACATCTGAACAAAGTTTAGAATTATGAAAACCTCAGTCCTCAATTCTTGTGCAGATAGTGTTGAAAGTAACTGTGACTGCGGCTTTTTGGGGGGAGCGGAGTAAACCCTCATGTAGGAGGGACCTGGCTTATTATTCTTACCTGAAGTAATTGGAACTTGAAGGTAAACAATTGCTTTTCTAATTTGAGGATGAGAGTTTGGAATTGTGGAGTCATGATTCCTAACTTTTGTGTAAAATTAAAAGTGTAAATTCCTTCTGCAGATATGTAGCACTGATCCCTAGAGTCAATCACCGCTGTGTCTCGGTAACACAGCCAGGTCAACTCTGCTATTATCCTGTTTTGTCTCTTCTTTAAAACTCTAAAAGAACATTCTGCTCTTAGCAAAAGAAAGGCAACCAACCAAAGATTAAGAGGGGTGGCAAAATATAGATGGACCACAGGTGAAAATCCTAGAGGGTCTCATAGCCATGACTTCTAGAGTTAAGAACTCTAACTTGGCAAAAATCATGCCTCACCCCCAACTCCAAATCCCATCCCATTTCACCATTGCCATAGCATCTACCTTGATCTCTAAACATAGCAGGCAAACTAGTCATGTTTGTATAGCAAAATGAAGTCATCACCCAGTGTGTATAGGTCTTGCAAATATTAAAGCAAGGCATGAGGTTTAAACTGCATTTTTAAAATTCTTTTGCATTCCACCATATCCTAAGGATGAAGAGCATTTCATTCCCCCCACCCCAGCTAAAAGACATTATCCCCGAGTGACAGAGGGGGCCAGAAAAAAGAAGCAGCAGCAGAATTTTATTGCAGACTTTTTCTGGTTCCAAGAAAAGATGGGACTTAGAATCCTAGTCTGGAACTGTCAAAGTTAAACTAGTTTGCAAAGGTTCCAAAATGCGACCCTTGCCAAGCCAACTGTACTCCTTCTGCAAGCTTACATGGTCAGCCTCTATCTAAAAGATGTTAGTCTCCTTAGATATGTAGCGAAGGTAGACATGAATTCTCAGGTTTAAAACAGGAGGTTTCTATTACCATTTTACTGCTTTTCCCTTTGGTTTGTCCCACTGCAGTTTTATTTGCTCCTTCCTTTGTCTTGATGGCTATGTCCAGAGAATGTATAAACTGAGTGGCTCCAGTCAGTATATTTTGCAAGACCAAGAGCATATGTTTATTCATAGCTGAGTGACTGCCAAATTCAGGCAACATTCTTGGGGGAGACCCATAGATCTGTAGGATTTACTCGGCATTGCTTCCAGACCTTGGGGTGCTCTCTGTCTCACTAAATCTCCCAGAGTTGTACCCTCGAGGCTAGTGCTTTCTCTTGGGGAACTTTGGCACACAGAGAAGTAAAGGCCCTTCCTTCCAGAAGAATGTTCTGTTTTTGTCGCTGTTCAACACAAGTCTTCTAAAAGAACCAGATCTCAACAAGAAAGTCCCCTGGGCCCTTGGGCTTCATGTCATCTTGCAGTCTGCTGGTTACCTTGACAAGACTGCACTTGACGTTTTAGTGGTACCTAAGAAACAGGTAGTGGCAGCATGCCAAGTGCTTGCAATGCTTTGCACCTCTCAATGCATCAGAAAAGAGCTTTCATAGTGCACAAACTAAATTTGCCTCAACCTGGGAGTATTCTTCAAACTAACTGCAGAATCTAAGACAGTTACCATGGGCACTTTGTGTTCAGCCTGGAGGACCTGTGTGAGAGACCTAAGGATCTGGGATAAAACAGGACCTTCAGGCAAAGGCACATCAGCATAAAGAAGATGAAGGAAAGTGATTCTAGTTAGCAAAGCATTCAAGCCTGTTTTGCAACAGGGAACTTTGAGCATCCAAACAGACAACTCTGTATTGATGTGATGCATCATCAACCAGGCTAGTGCTCATTCTTACCTTCTGTGCAGGCTAGCAGTTCAAGCATGGGAGATGACACAAGAGTCAGGTGTAAGTGACCCCAGCGCTGCTTGCATTCCATTCCTGGAGAATGCATTGGCAGGCCAGCTGAGTAAAACAGATGTGGATCCACATGATGAGATGCAGAACATTGATGTACTTCTGAATCATAAGTGATGCGTACCAGAAGCGGATCCTTTTGCATCCCCAGAAAACAGACAGCTGAACAAATCTCTGCACCAGAATACTTTCAGTGGGGGCTTGGGCAGAAGATGCTTCTCCATGAACTGGGGAGTTCAAATTCAATATGCTTTCCTTTCTGTACCCCTGATCCCTGGAATGTTACAATAGATAAAGGAGAAAAGGCCAAATGGATATTGATGATTCCATTCTGGCCAAAGTAACTTTGGTTCACCCTTTTGTGCTGGATCAGGTAACGGCTGAGCCAGTCATATTGCTCAGCAGGTGTTCTTAACTCGTAAGAAGGGGTCTCACATTTTCACTCATTCCTTTTAGGCACATGCTTACATGCTTTCTAAGGAGGCATTGTGTGTCTTGATGGATGCCAATTATCTAATACAAGGAAATTATACTTAGCAGTGTGGAAAAGGAGAAGGTTTTCCCTGTGGTGTGTTAGAGACCCAAATTCAGGTGTCACTGGTTCTTGCCAGCCCTTCAGGCACCTGCAAACCAAGCTTTTCATATGCCTCGTGGATGGTACATCTGTCAGCCATTTCAGCATGTCTACCACTGGAACCACCACTCTATTCCCATTTGCCAGGTAAGCAGTTCTTAAAAGAGGTATTGCCTTTGAGGCCACCCAAAAAAGGAAATAACTCCACCATGGGAACTAAATTATATCCTTGAAAACCTCACCTTGCCTTCTTTTGTCCAACCAGCTTCTTTTTCCCTCAAGCTTCTGTTTTAGAAAACTGTGTTGCTGGTGGCACTAACCTCTGCTAGAAAAATTTTGGAGCTGCAGGTTCTTATGTGCAGAGAGGCTTTTCTAGTCTTTCATGGCTTTCATATTGACAGAGGCACCGTAAAGACTTAACATACCAAATCACCCTTTGTCACCTTCCTTGTCTACCCCACCAGGGTTTAGCAACCCAGAGAGGCATTTTTGAGGACCCTTTTGTAGAGTTTGTATTCCCTTTGGATTGGTTCCGCCAGGATATGTGGTACTGTCATACCTCCTGCTGGATTCCTCATTACAGAGCAAGAAACATCAGACACTGGTGCTGGCCAACATCCCTTTATACCACCAATGTTCTGAAATATTGGTGGGAAGGTTTTAAAGGGTAAAGAGGTCTAGAAGACAGGCTGTCAGCCAGGTGTCTGTAGACAGGATTCCCAAGAGCTAGCACTCCGCCCATATATATATTTATAACATCAGCAGTGATATTAAATTCCTGTCACAGGTTTACTTTTTGTCTTCTGGAGTTCTTGATAAGTTATTCTTTTTATTGATGTTGTAACTTCACAGTTGACATAAAAACATTTATGCAGTTTTTAAAAGAAGGCTCAGACACCAGTTGTTTGTCTGTGTCAATGCCACCTGGAGAACATTTGTGTCAGTGGGAGATTCAATGACGGCTCCTAATATGCAGTCAACTGCAACTTTAGTCAGACAGAGACAACTGACATTGGCCTTCACTTCAGAGAAGTAAATGCTAAAAAAGGGCAGTCCAAGGATTGATCCCTGAGGGGCTCCACTTGTGACTCGCCTCTTTGTAGAGGTGGACTTCCCAATTTTAACTTCCTGGGTCCTGTCTGTGAGCCAGTTGGCTAACCACCGGGTGACATACGGATTTGTACCTAACCTCGTGAGTTTGTCAATAATGCCCAAGTGGGGTATTGTGTCAAATCCCTTGGCCAGGTCAAGGTAGGCAGTGTGAACGATTTTGCCCTCATCCATTGCTTTGGTGACCTTCTCAAAGAAGTCCACTAGATTGAGTAGGCATGATCTGCCCTTCGCAAAACCAAAATGGGTTGGGTCCAGTGTCTGGAGGTTTACTATATCTCTATTGATCATCTCCATGATTATTCTTTCCATGGCTTTACATATAAGACTAATGAGACTTATGGGTCTGTAGTTTCCAGGGTTGGTAAACAGCCACCTTTGTGCAGAGGGATGACTGTTGCCTTTCTCCATTCATGAGACACAAAGCCTGTTTGGAGGCTGCAGTTAAATAGTAAATCCAGAGGCCCTGATAGGTCATGTTTCATGCTATTTAGAAGGCATTCTGGGATGTTGTCTGGGCCCATTGATGCAGTGTTCTTGGTCTTAGAGAGGGCATTAAAGACCTGCTCCCTAGTGATAGTAAGGGGGAGTTATATTTGGTGATATTTCCTGAGGGGAGGTTGAGAGGGAGAGAGGAGAAAAGTTGGAGCTAAATTTATCAACCAGGAGGTTTGCTATATCTTATGGCTCAATATAAGTGGCTCCATTTACAATGAGCTCTGCACACAATTGTGTATTGCCTTTGAGGTTGCAGACATAGTTAAAGAATACTTTGTAGTTGCCCTTGGTGTGGGAGGCCAAACTTGCCTCACATTTGGCTTTGTTAATCTGCTTATATGAATTAATTAATTTACTCATAGACTGCCGGAATAAATGAATGCATTTTATCAAAAAAGAATAAAATTAAATTATTATTCCTGTACCGTATAACTTCCTTCTATAATTCATAGGTG
Source organism: Protopterus annectens (assembly GCF_019279795.1). NCBI lineage: Eukaryota > Metazoa > Chordata > Ceratodontiformes > Protopteridae > Protopterus > Protopterus annectens. Next base: position 1,703,265,784 of record NC_056732.1, read on the forward strand.
TATACTAGGCTAACAATAACTGGGGCCTTTATAAGCCTGGTCCAGCATCTCGATTCTGCCCTGCAAATGTATGTGCCTTAGATGTTATTGTAAAGGGTATAAGTAAGCTAGATTTACAGGCTTCCTGTGTCCATTACCAACATAGGTGCTACACCTGAAATGTATTTCCTATTTCCTAAGCACTGGTCCATATTTCTCTTGGATAGGTTAGGGAAGAGCTCTGGTTGACATAGATGAGAAGCCTGTTCCAGTGAAGTGGAATTCTCTGAGACACATATTTGTCCCTCCAACATTGTCCTATTTATGTCTCAAGCTAAGTTTAAATCACTCGATTAGTTAATTCTGATGCTCTTCATTTTGTGGATATGCAAAAGGTCTATCAGAGTGGAATCCAAAGATGCCTTGTATACCACTCTCCCCTATCCTATCTTGATTGGTCTTATCTGAAAAACAGTTGGCTATCCAGTGTGTAACATAAGGGTTTATACCTATATCTGTGAGTTTGTTTGCATTGTCCATGTGGGATATTGCATTAAATACAACAGCCAGGTCAAGGTAGGCAGTGTGCACCATTCGGCCCTCATCTATTGCCTTGATGACTGTCTTAAAGAAGTCTACTGGGTTGATTAGGCATGATATGCCCTTTATTTATTTATTTATTTATTTATTTATTTATTATTTATTTAAATTTGTTGACCGGGAGTGTCCGACTGGACGTAGGTCCATTTTCAGCGGAGGCCCGGGGAGAAAAGCTCCACAGTAAAATAAACAGACAGTAGTTACATTGGATTACATAGCGATTAACAATTTACATAGCAATTACTTACAACATATTTACAGATGAAGAACATAATACATCAGTAGACAACTCCCTTCAGATACCACTAGTCCGAGGATGTGCTTTTTGTCCTGAGGGAGGCCAGGAAACTTACTACAAGGAGATCCTACATGTCAAAATGGGAAAGATTCTCCAACTCTTGTCTCCGTAGGCACAGGGATCCCTTTCAAGCGGATACCCCTCTAGTTCTTACTTATGTGTGTGAACTTATCAAGGCTGGCCTTTCATACTCCTTGGTGAAAGTCCACCTGTCTACAATCTCTGCCTGCTTACCCCTAGAACCCCCTCTACTAGCCAGGCTAGATGTTAAATTATTCCTGAAAGGGGTCTTGCACATCAGACCACCAAGAAAGCCTGCCCCACCTCCTGGAAAAACTCACACTGCCTCCTTTCGAGCCAGCCAGTGCTGCAGCACTCCAAACGTGCACATGGAAGACTGTACAGCTGGTGACCCTTACCTCTACAAGAAGGGTGTCAGAGTTACAAGCTCTCATGGCCTGCTAACCCTACACCAGCTTCCACAAGGATAGCGTGACCTTGCTCACCAACCCTTCTTTCATGACAAAGGGGGTCAATGAACTGTCCTTAAACCAATGCATTCACCTGCCTACCTTCTTCCCCTCTCCCACTAATGACAGTGAGAGGATATTCCATTCCCTGGGCATGCACAACAGCTAAGGTTTTATTTAGGCAAAACTAAGTCCATCAGAAAAATCCAACCAGCTCTTTGTATCCTTCCAGCCCAGGACCATGGGCAAGGCAGTCTCCAAACAAACCATTTCATGCTGGGTCAGAAAACCTGTCTGCTTCTGCTACTCCCACCATGGCAAGGACCTACTTCAAGGGGTAAGAGCTCATGCTACAAGGGCCATGGCATCCTCCAAAACCTTCCTCAAAGGGCTGGACACAGCCTCCATTCTGGAAGCAGCCACCTGGTCCACCATACACACTTTCACCAGACACTACAAGTTGGACCATGTCTCCAGAGCCTGGGCAGGGTTTGCTAGAGCAATTCTGCAGGACTTTGTGGAATCAGCTACCTCTGCCTCCACCCTTCCCTCAAACAAAGTTGTGGCACTCTCCCACACTAAAAATACTGCAACATAGGACTAGAATGACATAGAATAGTTATGTAAAATCTTACCATAACCATAGTTATCCTTCTCTTCCATGTTGCAGTATTCATTCCCAAACACCTATCCCCCATTTTCCTATTGACCTGTCTAAAGGGCACTCTGAGGCACCCCCCAGACTACGGTCAGACTAGCCAGCAAATTGCACTTTGCACCTCTTGTTGACTTCATTTGGCTCTGTCTACTGAAATGTCAGACTGGGCAATTAAGTTCTGAGGTCTGTGCGTGCAGATGTCACATTTAAGGTCCCTGGTTTATGGCCCTACGTGTGACATCCCACGCAGCTACAACAACCAGCCTTAAGTTTTTTTATAGGAGCTGATGTTCAGGTTGCGTGAGGTGGAGAATCTAACACTAAGAATACTGCAAAATGGAAGAGAAGGACATCTATGGAAGAGAAGGACATCTATTGTTATGGTAAGATTTTACACAGCTATTCTTTTTGAAGGTTTTCTATGTCCTTATCAATTTATCCATCCACAACCCCTTTTTCCCATTTTTGCACATGGGGTCAGGGTGTCACTTCAACAGTGACCATTATCCAGAGCAAAGGTTTACACCACCTGTTGGCTAGCCTTGTCACAGTAGCTGTTCTTCATGTTTCACTGTTGCAGTCATCACCTGTGGGTTATCCCTGCTGTGGTAGCCCTCGGCCAGCCCGAGTACCAGAGTAAATGTTTTTCTGTGTCTGCTGCTGTTGCTTGATGACTGACGTCATGCCATCAGTGCTATAAATCAAGGCAGCTGACGCCATTACATCAGTGTTTCTTGCCGTGGAGCCCATAGCAGAAGCAGTTTGCAAGTTTGCTGGTTGGTTGCTACCAGAGTTCGAATTACAGCTGAAAACGTCTAATGCCAAGTACCCTGTTGGGGATCCTTTTTTCTTGCACTAACCAATGTCCGAAAAAGTTAACAATTGTCTCACCTGTAGAAAGCAAATCCCACACAGAGACTCCCATTCATACTGTGTCACTTGTTTAGGCCCAGACCACGACATCCCCCTTTGTCGGATGTTCTTCGTGTTTCACTGTTGTAGTCATCACATTTGGGTTATCTGCCTGCAGGAAGCCCTCAGCCGGCCTGAATACCAGAGTCTTCGGATTTCTGTGTCGGGTGCTGTTGCTTCTTCCTTGACGTCAGGTCATCAGGTGTATAAAACATGCAGCTGACGCCATTTTTCTTGCCCCTGATGTCAGGTGCCCCCACAATAGGAAGCAATTAAATGGTATGGTAAACCCCCATATAAAAGCAAATACACTCAAAAAAATAGATATACCAACCAGAAGGAGAGGTAGAGCCAAGAGAAGTCAGGGGGCTGGCGGGAGGGTAACCAGAACTGCAACAGTGAATACATTTGAACATCTACATTTATGGTAAGTGTACACAACTGTACTATGTTCTTTGTGTTTCACTGTTGCAGTCATCACATTTGGGTTGATTCCCAAAACTAAGGAAGGGAGGAGGAAGTTAGAGCATTAGGCCCAGGCTTTTCCAATACAAAGTTAAGGTCCCAGGCTGGAGTGGGAGCTCTCCTGGGGGATCTTACATTTTTGGCCCCTCTAGGGAATTGCTTTAGCAAGGGGTGAGAGAAGAGGGGTGGCTCAGTATTATAACGTGCTTAAATGGCAGAGACATGAATTTTAATTGACGAGAAGGATAGGCCCCGGTGGAGCATTTCTGTTAAGTACTGTAGAATATTAGGTAAGCTGGGCACCGTTGTGTCCATTCCCTTAGCCAGGCTCCAGGAACAGTATCTTTTCCACTTTTCAGCATAGGATTTTCTAGTACTAGGCCTCCTTGCCTCCAGAATGACAACCAGTACCTGCTTACTGAGGGATGCTAAGGGAGAGCTCAAGGAATTAGCCAGGCTGCAAGGTTCAGTGTTTGAAGCTGAGGATGCAGAATCTGGCCTGCCTGCTGGGACAGCAGGGAAGGGTTCTGTGGTACGTGCCATGGTTGTAGCAGTGCCATACTGCGCAAGTGGGGGTACCAGTGCTGGCGTGGCCAGTCTGGTGCAATCAGTATTGTCCTTGGCTTGTCCTGTTTGATCTTTAGTAGAACCTTTGAGAGGAGAGGCAGAGGGGGAAAGGCATAAACTGAGAGGCTTTCCCAGGTAAAGGACATGGCATCCACTTTCCAAGCTAGGCTGTGGGGAATTCTTGTGCAGAATTTGTTCAATTGTTAGTTCTGAGGGGAGGCAAACAGATCTACCTCTGGAGTCCCCTATCTCTGGTATTCAGGCTGGCTGAGGGCTACCTGCAGGCAGATAACCCATATGTGATGACTGCAACAGTGAATACACTCGAACATCTACATTTATGGTAAGTGTACACAACTGTAGTTTCTGTGCCCTCTTTAACGTGAGAACCATTCGTCGTAGAGCTCTTATTGTAGATAGGTATTTTCGTTTTCCATCTTCGCATTCCGAAATGGCATACGATGGCCAGAAATCTGTAGACATTCCAAAAAATGTAGAGATAAAGATAGAGGCAGACCACACAAGGCTAAGCCTTCTGATGATGCTACCGCTAAGCAGGTCGTCAATTCTCTGGAATTCAATGAGGCCCCTGATGCCCAATACGATATCTATGCTGGGCTCTACTGAGACCCTTTCGAAGTCAGGTATGCCACACAAATCTTCTTCATCTTCTGAGCCTTTGGTTGTGTGTGCCTCGGTTGGGTCCCGAGCCGTGACACAGGCACCGGCTTCTGAGGAGACCTTTCGCACTACCGATTCTAGACAAAAAAATGGTGTCTTCTCTTCCAACTACTGTTTCTCTCAGACTGATGGATACTCTTAGGCCTAGAAGCCAGGCCACTCCTAGAAAATCTTCCTCTAGCCACCATCTTACCCGTGCTCCACCACCCCAGGCCCAAATGCTTAAGATGGTGGAGGATCTTATCTCCCTTATCAGGGGTAGTCAGGCCACAACTTCTAAAAGGATAAGGAACCTTTCTCCTGAACTAATAACAGAGCAGGATTCTGAGGAATCTGATCATTCAGATTTTGAAGAGGAACAACAACCTCTGACTGTCTTTGAGTATTCAGATGTAGAATGGATTCCTTCTGCCTACCCACCGGAATACCTTTCCTTTGGGGAAACCCTTCAGACCCTCAGGGAGCATTTACACTGGGAATCTCAGGACTTCCCTCAGTCTATAAAAAGGCTAAGAGAGTTTCTAGACCTGCCCCAGCACAGACCCCTGGTCATCCCCCCTATCTTAGAAGTGGATAATGTCTTCCATGAATCCAGCTTAGCCCCTGATGCCCTTCCACCTGCTCCCAGTAAACCTGACAGGTATTACAGCGTACCAGATTCTCATAAATACCTGTACAGAAGTCCGGCTGCAGACCCGGAGGTCATTACACAGGGACCTAAAGGAGCTAAGGCTAGTTCTGCAAAGAATCCTATTCCTTCTGACAAGGATTCCAGAGCCCTGGACAGATGGGGTAAAAAAGTATACACCTCTGCAGCTTTAGCTATCAGAGCACTCAGCTGTCAGTTCCATATGTTAAAGTATCAACAACACACTTTAGAACTATTAAAGCAAAAGATTTCTACCTTTCCTGACTTTGCCAAATCGAAAGAGTTAGCTGATTTACTGCACTCTACTTGTCAAGTGGCCAAACACTCATTACACTGAGGATGTGATGCCCTAGAAGCCTCAAGCAGTGCAGCAGTGTCAGGATCTGTCATTGGGAGACATGCGTGGTTGAAGGAACAACCTCTCCCTGATCATGTCAAGTCTAAATTAATTGATGCACCGTTGGATAAGGACCTCTTGTTTGGAGTAAAAGCAGAAGAAGTGCTTAAAAAGATGGAAGACAAAGCAAAATCTATGCAGACAGTAAAAGATTTCTTTCAGGTTCAACCCCTAGGTTCAACAGGACTTTTCCCTCTAAGCACTGGTCCTTTCTTGCACCTAGCAGACAGGGGCAAGGTAAGCCCCACAGGGACAAGACCACCCAGGCCCCTATCCCAGGGACAGCAGAGAACCAAACAATGGACCACTTCCGCCCCAAAGGCAAGAAGTTCTAACTCTCAATGACTCCCTCTCCCCCCTCTGCTCTCCTTTCACTCACCAAAAGCTAGGAGAAAGGCTCTACCTCTGCAAAAAAAATTGGCTTTCTGTAACAAGGACCAATGGGTCTTAAAGATCATTTTTCAGGGATACAAATTCTCTTTCAATGAACTCCCAATTCCAAGAGGGTACCCAGACTTACCTCCAAATCAGTGGGCATAGGCTTTTGAAGCAAGTCCAAACTCTCGTAACCCAGGGGGCAGTAGAACCTGTTCCCGCAGATTAAACAGGCAAAGGCTTTTATTCCAGACTATTCCTAGTTCCCAGAAAAGAGGGCACTTGGTGCCCCATCCTGGATCTATCCATTCTGAACACCTCCCTGGTGGTCCCCAAATTCAAAATGCTAACTTTGCAGCAGCTGCTGCCTATGCTGGCAAAAAATGCCTGGTTAGTGACTTAGACTTAAAAGATGCCTACCTCTACATCCCCATAAGGGAATCCTGCAGAAAATTCCTCTGCTTCAGAGCAGGCTCACAACACTTTCAGTTCTTTGTGCTACCCTTTGGCTTATCTACTGCTCCCAGGGTATTCACAAAATGCTTAACCCTGGCCATAGCATTTTGCAGGCAGAGAAATATACAGATTTACCCTTATCTGGATGACTGCGTCATTCAGGCAGAGTGCAAAGAAAAACTGCTCCAGTACCTCCTCTTTGTCAAAGCCCTCCTATATTTCCGTAGGGTTCACCATCAACAAGAAGAAATCAAAGCACGCACCCTCCAGGAGGATCATTTTCTTGGAAGCACTGCTAGACACACTATCCAAAATGGCCTTCCTATCCCCAGAAAAGCAGAGCTTCCTGCCTCTCTACTTTACCCAGCTGACTTCCAGGAGTCACTTCACAGCAAGGAAATTCCTGCAAGCCTTGCAGTACATGGCTTCTTGCATTCTTCTAATTCCTCTAGCCAGGCTTCACATGAGAAAACTTCAGTGGTATCTAAAGAACCTTTGGCGTCAGCACTCACAGCCTCTAGAGACCTCTCTCCCTCTGATCCCCTGTATAAGGGCTGAGTTTCTCTGGTGGGCAGGGGCCTGTGCCAAGAACAAGGGTCTTCCCTTCATCTTCCGCCCTACCGGGTAGACCATCACCACCGATGCCTCAGACATTGCTTGGGGCACTCACTTAGCAGGCAGGTGCACCCAAGGTCTTTGGGATGCTCAGCACCTTCCCTTACACATCAACCAGAAGGAAATGTTGGCAGTACAAAAGGCTCTGACATCCTTCAAACCCCATCTCAGGCCAGGAGTTCTCCTTATCAAAACAGATGACACCACAGTAATGTGGCACATCAACAAACAGGGAGGGACCCAGTCTTACCCTCTGTGCAGGCTAGCCATGAATCTCTGGCTGACAGCCTCCTCCATGGGATTACACCTAATAGCCCAATACCTACCAGGGATCAACAACACCTTGGCAGACTACTTAATCAGAAAAGTACTGGACCCCCATGAATGGCAGCTCCACAAAAAATCTTTTTGCAAGTCACCCAGGAGTGGGGAACTCCAGAGGTGGATCTCTCTGTTTCACACCTCAACCACTAGTTACAAAAATTCTGTATGAGGGAGTATCACCACCTAGCATGGAAGGTGGATACCTGGACCTTCCCCTGGAACTCCCTCTTTGTGTACGCATTCCCTCCTCTGCCTCTTATTCCCAAGGGATCAAGATGAGGGAGCAGAGACCAAAGGCCATCCTCATTGCTCCAGATTGGTCCAGATAGCATTGGCAACCCTTACTGCGCAGCCTGACATCACAGCTTCCCAGGCAGCTTCCCCTGTTCTCAGACCTCTTGACTCAGGTGTGTGTGTGTGTGTGTGTGGGGGGGGGGGGGGGTTGCACCCAGATTTGCAGACTCTCAAACTGTCAGCATGGATAATACTCGACAAGCAAATAAGGGGGTCCCAGTTAAGCAAACAGGTCCTAGACATTCCATATGTCAAGCCTTTGTTATCCAGACCCACAGACTAAAGGAACAATTTTGTTATTAAATGACTGCCACCTCCTAACTCTGAGGTTGAAAAGCCTAGGAAATAAAAGTAGTAGGACAAATATGACGACAGAGAAAAGCTAAAACAGAAACATAAATAGAAGGAAAGAGAGCCTGCAAAAACCAAGTCTGAATGTGCTAAGACTTCTTTGGCTCCAAAAATATCCAAGACAGAGTTGGCAAAAACGCTTACAAAATGTTCCTCTTTGGCACTGTCTACCTTGGAGCCTCTGATAATTTCTGATAGATCCCCCAAAAGAATAACCATTCAAACTTCTTCCTAAGGGGGGTGGTATCCATCTCCCCTTTCCACCTTCTTCATCTGCTTCCTACTGCGTCTTCAAGACTCCATTGATTATCGACTGGAGCCACATGATGCTGGCCTTTCTAAAGGTGCAGATTGAGATGGGCGTCATCCTGTAGGAAAGAGGACTCTCTTGATTGAAATTGTGTGTATTACTGATATTACTTGCCATAGTTAGTGTAAACATCATTGTTATTGCTGTATTTGTTATTATTGCATTATTGCTGATGCTATTGAGCACTGCATATGTAGCGCCTTAGCGACTCTGCCTTGATTGCATTCATTAACTCTGCATTCATGTATTGCTATGTAATAATCTTGCTATTTTCCTGACACATTACTTTTCTAAAATGTTTTTACATAGTTTAATTGATCATATAAGCTGTTTTACGTGTTTACTGTTTTCTTACCACATCTGCTATTATAGTTTTTTATACAGTATTTACTTTTTTTAAACAATATTTACTTTTATATTTAATGGTGTTGGTGTTTAGCATGCATATATATTTGATGCAGGAAGTTTGGAAATAGTACTTGATTTTTTTGATGTGTGTATACCTTTAAATTTTTGCCAGTGTTTTTTGATGTATTTTTTAAGTGTGTAACAGGAAGGAAGTAGAGATCAAACTGTTTTTGATGAGGTTCCTTTTCAGTTGCAACAAAAGCGCTCAAACTTTGTGTAATTAAAGACTGTTGTGTTCTTGTGCAGCGTTTATTTTATTTTCATTTGCCACATCAAAAAGGTGGCCAATGCCATCCCATCAACAAAAGGCACCCAAAAGAGAGATTTTGTCTCTTCTAGAAAAAAGAGCCAGCCAGGAGGTAAACCCAAGGCAAGGACCTCAGGCCAATTCCGGACCTCAGCCATCTAAATGCCTACATGAAGAAGACCCTGTTCAGGATATTCACAGTGTAAAGAATATTATCTCGTCTAAGAGTAAAGGATCGGATGGCTGTGTATATCTCCAAGATACTTATCTTCCCGTCAAAACAGCGAAAGCCTACAGGAGATTCCTGCACTTCCTCCTGGTAGCCAGTCATTTTTAATTCAAAACCCTGTGTTTCAGTCTTACCACAGTCCCTCTGAGTTCTCCAAGTGCATGGCAGTGGTCACAGCTCATCTCTACCTATGAAGAATTTGAGCATTTCCATGGCTAGTCGACTGGCTCCTTGCTGCCTCAACAGGAGAGTCCTTGATCAATGCTGGAAACATTTTGCTTCGGCTCTCTTTTGACATATTTGTAAACTATGAAAAAAAAATTCTTCAACCAATTCAAGCAACAATTCATCAGATGCCATTTGAGCAAAACAGCCTGTATAGTATTTGCCCCAGGACAGAATCCAAAACTTAAGGAATTCTATCCAGAATCTCCTTCAGTTTGGCCCATCCTTCAGCAGTCCTAGTTCTTAGAGTCCTGGTATTAATGGCGTTATCATATTAATGGTAAAGTTTACTCAGTTTCACATGAGAATACTTCAGTACTTACACAGAGATGTCCTTCAAGGATGCATCTGCAGTCCTTACAAATGGGTTGTCCTGTCGTCAGGCAGCCCTTCGGTCGGCCGGATTCCAAAGTCTGGGTCCGGCCTCGGCTGGTGTCGCACTTCACCCGACGTCATAGCTGCAGTTATTCGGGTATAAAGGCATCAGCCGACGCCATTTTCCTCTGTCTTTCTTGCCGCGTGGCGCCCGAAGCAGAAGCTGTTCGCAAGTGCCGGTCGGTCAGATCCAGAGATTACTACTACCGAATGCTACTTCGAAGACTTCTAAAAAGCTAAGTACCCCGTTGGGGACTCTTTCTTGCCTCAGCCGATGTCAGAGAAAGTGAATAACTGTTTATCTTGTGGGAAACAAATACCTCATAAAGATTTCCACTCCTACTGTATACATTGCTTAGGCCCAGACCACGACGTAGCAGCTTGTCTAGCCTGCGCTTCTTTTAACCGACGGACGCTTAGACGTCGATCGGAGTTTGCTGAACAAATTTTCGGCTCTGATTTTGCCTACATTATGCCGTTGGATCCTCCGACAACGCAAATTTCCAAAAAACGAAAAGGACCGACACTCGCGGTCCGCGGTCTCGGCCGAAACCGCGATTAAGCAAACCGCGAGTGTCTCGGTTTCGGCCGAAACCGAGCAAGCAGTTCTTTCTCCAGCCGAAACCATGCCTTCTACCGAGGCCTCCTCTAACCTGGTAGAATCTGCTTCTGAAATCCAGCCTTCTGTTGCGGTTTCTCAGGAATTCTCAGACACTTTTCCCCTGGATATTTCAACCCCTGCACATGGAGCTGCTAGGCCTCCTGCAGCCATGTCTATTAAGGCCTTTGCCAGGGCTAAAGCAGCCAAAGCTTCAAAATCTGTGCCTGCCAAACCCCCCTCACAGGCCCAGCACTAGCTCTCATATGCTATCTTTGGCTGAGGATTTAATTTCTTTAATTCGTGGATCCCAGCCTCATCCAGACAGGTCCTTTCTCCCACCTCCAGAAAAGAGACCTAGAGCAGAGCCCCCTGAACCAGTATCCACTGATGGTTCCTCTGGTGAATCAGAACATACAGACCTTCCTGAGGCTTCTTATTCTCCTTACGAAGACTCTGATGCTGAAGAGTCCATTCCTTCAGCCTCTCCACCTGAGGAATTTTCCTTTGGGGAAACCTTGCATGCTATGAGGGACAATTTCAGTGGCAGGGCCAAGATTTCTCAGACTCCAGAAAAAGGCTTAGAACCTTTCTACATTTGCCACAACATAGGCCTTTAGCTGTACCTCCAGTTCTTTCTGTTGTAGATGATGCATTTAATGATGCTTGCACTGCTCCTGATTCATTACCTCCGGCTCCTGCTAAGCCCGATAGGTTCTACAGGGTCCCAGACACTCATCACCATTTATACAAGGCTCCTTTTGCAGATCCAGAGACCATCGCCCAGGGCCCTAAAGCTGTAGCTGCTACTTCTACTAAAACCCCTCCCTCTGAAAGGGATTCCAGGTCCTTAGAGATGGGGTAAAAAGTTTACACTTCTGCTACCTTGTCAGCTAGGGCTTTGAACTGCCAATTTCATATGATTCAATATCAAGAGTTTATGCTTGACCAGTTAACTAAAAAGCTTTCCTCTGAAGAATCTTTAGATAAAAATATGTTCAGGAAATGGTACATAACATACAGCAGGTTAGTAACCATTCTTTAAAATGTGGCTATGATGCACTGGAGGCTTCCTTTAGATCAGCCATGACTGGCACAGTTATCAGGAGACATGCATGGTTGAAAGAACAGGCATTACCAGACAATGTCAAATCAAAGCTTTTGGATGCACCCATGGACAAGGTCAATTTATTTGGTTCCCCTGTTCAGCAGGTGCTAAAAAAGATGGAAGAGAAGGCAAAATCTGTACAAACGGTGAAAGATTTCTTACAGGTTCAACCTCCAAGGTTTAGCAGGAACTGGCCGTCCAAGAATTGGTCCTTTCCGGACTCCTCTAAGGCTCAGAGAGGCAGGAATAGGCGTTCAAGAGGCAGAAACCAATCCAGGGGTGCCTATAGGGGACGCCAATGGCAAGGTAACAACCAGCGAGGCACGGACGCAGCCACCACCACTACAACAACTCAATCACAGTGACTTGACAGTGGCACCGCCTACCAGGGAACAACTAGAAGCACCCTTAGGCGGAAAACTAACCTTATTCTCAAAAAACTGGCATTGCATCACAAGGGAAAAATGGATTTTGCAAACTATAGACCAAGGTTACAGGTTCCATTTCCATACTCTACCAGGGAAGAGAGGAATGCCAAACCTACCACCTACTCAAAGGGCAGAAGCTCTAAAGCAAATATCTCAACTATTAAGAATGAGAGCTGTGGAAAAGGTACCATCTATGGAACAAGGAAAGGGATTTTACTCCAGACTCTTCCTGGTACCAAGAAAAGAAAACAAATGGAGACCCATTCTAGACCTGTCCGCTTTAAACACATTCCTTATTGTTCCAAAATTCAAAATGCTGACCCTACAGCAGCTTCTTCCCATGCTGGGCAAGGAGTCTTGGCTGGTAACTCTAGATCTCAAGGAGGCATACCTGCACGTCCCCATAAGACCAATTTGCAGAAGATACCTCAGATTTCTTGCAGGATCAGAGCATTATCAATTTTCAGCATTGCCCTTTGGCTTATCTACTGCACCCAGAGTGTTCACGAAATGCCTGGCATCAGTAATTGCTCATTGCAGACTTCTGGGAATCCAAATTTATCCCTACCTGGACGACTGCCTGATACAAGCGGACAACAAAAGCAAGCTAGCAGAAGACTTGCAAAGAGTCATTTACCTGCTGCAAGCCTTGGGATATACAGTCAATATAAAAAAGTCAAGGCGGATTCCATCCCAAAGAATAACCTTTCTGGGTGCAGAGCTGGACACATCAAAACAAATGGCATTCCTAACTGCAGAAAAGAAAGAGCAACTACCTCTCTACTTCTTGGCATTAACAAAGCAGAACCACCTAACTGCAAGAAAAGTACTGCAAGCTCTAGGCTTCATGGCATCCTGCATAATTCTGGTCCCTCATGCCAGACTGCATATGAGAAAGCTACAGTGGTACCTAAGGAATTTGTGGTCCCAACACAAGCACAGCCTAGAAACCAAAATCCCAATAATCCCATGCCTGAAACAAGAGTTCCTATGGTGGGCTCAGGCCTGTCAATCAAACACAGGATTGCCCTTCTGCAACAGCCAACCAAGCCAAACCATCACGACAGATGCTTCAGACCTCGGTTGGGGGGCACACATGCAGGGCAAGTGCATACAAGGCTTATGGACTCAAGACCAGCTGCCTACACATAAATCTAAAGGAAATGCTGGCAGTAAAATTGGCAATCCAGTCATTCAGACCATTTCTCCAAGAAGGTCAGTTGATGATAAGGACAGACAACACCACAGTTATGTGGTACATCAACAAACAGGGAGGCACCCATTCATATCCTCTATGCCGGCTGGCACTGGACCTATGGGATGTGGCCCTGAGCTACAACATTCAGTTACAAGCAATTTTTGTACCGGGAAAAGAGAACATTCTAGCAGACATATTAAGCAGAACAACCACAGATGCCCACGAATGGATGCTTCACCCGGACATCTTCAAAGCCATCGCAAGGGAATGGGGATTACCACAAATAGACTTGTTTGCATCCCCATTCAATCACCAGCTAAAGAAATTCTGCACAAGGACGTACCACCCACTTGCTTGGAAGGTGGACTCTCTATCTTTCAGTTGGAAAAACCTGACAGCATACGCATTTCCACCACTTCCTTTGATGCACCAGGTGCTTCTGAAGATCAAAGAGGACTGTCCAAGGATCATTCTGATAGCTCCAGACTGGCCAAGACAACATTGGTACCCATTGCTGGGGAGCATGTCTCGGGAACAAATATGGACACTACCCCTGATCCCATTACTGTTAACACAGAACAACTACAACATCCTGCATCCAAACCTGAAAACTCTGCAGCTAACTGCCTGGAACATTACATAACAGCAATTAACCCTAATTTATCCCAAAGGGTTAAAGACATAATCCTGGAGGCTCGCAGACCTTCAACAAGAAAGAATTATGCAGCAAAATGGAAAAGATATCTCATTTGGAGTACTGCAAAGGGAGAAGATGTGACTCTGGTAAACATGGCCAACATCCTGGAGTACTTGGCAGAGCTCTTCCACACAGGCCTGTCCTATTCTTCCATCAAGATACATGCATCAGCTATTTCAGCACAATACAGCTTGGACACTTCCTCCTTTCGAGCCAGCAGCAACAGCAGAACTACAATATTTATCCTGGAAGACTGCTTTCCTGCTGGCAATAACTTCAGCAAGAAGGTTCTCTGAACTACAGGCATTAATGGCAGTGCAACCCTTCCTGATCTTCCATCAAGATAAGAGTGTCCATGAGAACAAATCCTACATTTATGCCTAAGGTGGTATCCAGAGTGTCATTAAATCAGGCTATCCACCTACCTACATTCTTCCCAAACCCACAGAACAGGGGAGAAAGGTTTTTGCATACCTTGGATGTACACAGACAGTTACGCTACTACCTGGACAGGACTAAGTCCAATAGAAAAACTGACCAGCTTCTGGTAGCATATGCCACAGGAAAGGAAGGAAAACCAATTTCAAAACAGACCATCTCCAAATGGATAGGAAATTGCATTAGATTTTGTTACTCCTACCATGGAAAGAAAACCCCAGAGAACATCAGGCCTCACTCCACAAGGGCTACAGCCACTACCACAGCTTTCTTACGAGGAGTGGCTACCAAGGACATTATAGAGGCTGCTACTTGGACCTCCGTGCATACATTTGCCAAGCATTACAATTTACCTTTATACTCTAGATCCCGAGCAGGTTTTGCCACTGCTGTTTTGCAAGGGATCCTAGCTACACCATAATCTCTACTCTTTCCTCCTCCTCTTGTTTAGCTATGGTATTCTACCCATTTGTAAGGACTGCAGATGCATCCTTGAAGGACATAGTCAGTTTTGTACCTACCATAAATGTAGATGTCCGATAGGAATGCATCTGCAGTCAGGATTACCCACCCACCTTCCCGTCTGAGGTACTCCTAGGGTATTTGCCAGCCTTCAGCTAGCTTGGGGGGGATCTATTATGGTGTATTTGTTTGTATATATGTACATACATGCTTATTTTTTCTGTTTGCTCTCTACTATTTGGAATCATTGGCATTTATCCAAATTTAGCCTTCCAAGAGGGCACCTGGCATCTGGGGCAAGAAACACTGAGGAAAATGGCGTCGGCTGATGCCTTTATACCCGAATAACTGCAGCTATGATGTCGGGTGAAGTGCGACACCAGCCGAGGCCGGACCCAGACTTTGGAATCCGGCCGACCGAAGGGCTGCCTGACGACAGGACAACCCATTTGTAAGGACTGCAGATGCATTCCTATCGGACATCTACATTTATGGTAGGTACAAAACTGTACTTTCTCAAACATCAGATTTTTGTTAGGCTGTGATAAGTCACCAGTATATGCAGAGTTCAGTTATGTTGGTGGCCAACTTCCCCATTCAGTCATTCAGGAAGACCATTTGTTTTGCCCCCTTTACGCAATGCTTAACATGGACGGCTCCTCCTAGGGGTGGGGTGGGACATTATCAGGAGAGGTTGGTCCAACGTATGGTGAGTTGACAAAAGGCCAACATTGGAGTTCAGTAGTAGGAACTCTGAGAGAATTTACATATTATTCCTCAAGGTGTAACAACTGGGGTAGACCAAAAATTATTTTTCACAGAAACGTGCATTTAATTGAAAACTTTGACACACACATCCAATAAGTATTTCAGATCACGCAGCAAAAATTATTAAGGTAAAAATGTATGGTAATGGATTAAAATGAGACACTGGTGCTTCCCCACCTATCTGTTAAAAAGAAAATAATTAAATAGGTGGTGGAAATTATTCTGGCACTACTGGAGAAGATAGAAAGTACTCCAGAAGTTGTAACTAGTGAGTGGGATAAAGTGAAAGTGGAGTTTAAATACAGGGTAGAAATAAAAGAAAAAGAGATCTGATTTAGAAGCAATAAGAATTATGAGTGGCTGACAAAGTTTAAAGTATTACAGAATAAGAAGGGAATCTCACAAAACAAGAAGAACTCATCTAAACAATCCTATCTCGCTTTGTGATTTATTGTCGAGTTGACTGGTAAGAGTTTTAATTTTAATTTGTATTTTATTTTTTACTACTGTTTTTCACTGTTTGTAGGAAGGAAGAAGTAGGTTGTAAACAAGAAGATTTACCTTGATTTATATTTTGTTGTTGCACCTTTAATTTTTGTTATTGGTTATTAGGGAGGGATAGGTTTTAGTAGGCAAGTTCTGGCCATCCCATGGGGCCTAGTCAGCTATAAATTCACACAGATTGCAAATAGGACAATCTAGAGCTTATCTGAACAATCCTGTCTTGGTTTTTGATTCATTGATCTTTACTGTTAAAAAGAAGTACGACTGTGAGCGATAGTGAGCAGAAGCCACTATGCGCGATGTAAAGGAATTACAGCTTTTGTCTGACTTTCAGAACTTTTTCGGTCAGAACAACAACTTTACTGTACTTCCTTTAGTAGTTAGTTGTATATTGCTTGCGTGATTTTTCTCATAGAAGTTGATTTAAGTTATCTTTGAATTCTGCGATAACTGATTTTGGTTATTCTCGTATATTTTTTTATTCATTTGAAGCTGAATATGGCTTCATTAAATAAGTACGCCATTAACGATTTGCTTTTGAACAAATATCTTGTACAGTGTAATAAATGCTATGCATATTTAAAGGCAACATCTGTTAACACTAGTCATCTCTTTTCCCGATGTCAAAATTCAGACAATTTGCTTACCATTATTAGAAGTCTAGACTTACTGATGATGATTGCACTTGTGCAATTGGCACTAATGACCAGACTGGTGAGATAAATAATGTTAGGCAAAGAGCAAACAGAACACATTTAGGAAATGATGTCTATTTTCTGTAAACGTCATTCAACCCCTATGAAACAGGACAATGCCCCTGACAACTTTGCAATTCAGAATGTAAGTATTCAGCAAGGATTCAGGGTGTTTAGAAGGAAGCAAAAAAGAAAGAAAGGAAGTTCTCAACAAATAACGAAGAAAAATAAACTGATAAATGTCTGTAAAGTAAAGAGAATATGTACTAAAAACGACACTGCTTTGGTATGTGACGAAAGTGAAAAGGAGGAAATCAAAATGAATGTAGAAAGCCTGAGGTGTATTCTCTGTGTAGTAGTTCTATTACAAAGACTTACATTTCTCTGAACTTGTGCAGAGCTGATAAAGCAGAGTTAATTTCCTGGCTGTGTTGGATTCTTTTTTGTACTTGTTTTGCAGTGTACAGCATTTATATATTTGCTTTGCTGTTTTGTGTCCTGTTTTGTCTGCACTGTTTATTTTCCTGTTCTCGCACCGTAGTGTTGTTCTATTCTTAACTTGGTGGATTTGGAATTGCCCACCCCTGCTGTTAATTTGATTTTGGGCACTCATTCCAGTCCCATCTCATTTGATCACTCATCTGAGTGCAGTGTCATCATTTGGGTAGGATTACCCCCTTGCTTCTTTGACTTGACACTCCTCCCTGTCCTATCTCATCAGCTCAGTGTACTCAGTACAGGG
Source organism: Protopterus annectens (assembly GCF_019279795.1). Classification (NCBI taxonomy): domain Eukaryota; kingdom Metazoa; phylum Chordata; order Ceratodontiformes; family Protopteridae; genus Protopterus; species Protopterus annectens. The sequence continues at coordinate 1,703,283,307 of NC_056732.1, forward strand.
ATAGCATTTGGGAAGGCCTACCCCTTAGTTCCTTAATATTATACTATCTTCTGTTTCCTCCCTCTCCCCTTAAAAAAAAAAAAAAAAAAAAAAAACATAAAACAAAACACAAAAAATTATACTTTATTTAGCTCCTTTTACTGTAATTGTGTGCTACCTATTTTATCACCTTATTTTTGCTGTGTGCTCTTAAGTGTTAAAGTGCTTTTATTTTGCTGCATTTATTACTTCTTGTTAGTAGCCTGATTAAATTTATCTGTTATTCTAGCATCTTAGTTTTGGTTTTAGCACTTGTGCTTCAGGCCAGTTACTTTATATTTAACAAGATTCTTGTGGTCTACACTCTTGTGGACAAACCCTTATCAAAACCCTCTCTCCATAAGTCTGCGCAAGTATTCAGAACACTATTTCTGGACAATTCCCATCGCTTTCTCCTGCCTGCCTGGTCGACATGGGCATACAGAATCAGTGAAGCAGCTGCCTCATGTTTACTGACAGCCCTCTTCTCCTAGCACATAATTCTTCTACTTGTTAGAAATGCATCTACATCAGTAACCTAGAATGCATGCTGTCTTGTGCCACAGTCAGTACTCCTGACAAAGAGATCATCGCCAGCACTAACACCACACTACACACATCACATAGCCAAGCACAACACACATACCTAGGCAGAGGTCCTCAATAAAAACTTACCTAAATAGCAGAGGCCTCCAAAACACACTCACAAACAACAACAAACACATCAAACACAGCAGACAAGACACCAGTGTCTCACAAACACAGCCCATAAGGTAAAACAGTAAGCCATCACAGCCCACAAGACATAACAATAAATCAAACACACTAGTCATTGGTGACTCAGTTGTGAGACGCACTGATGTTCCCCTCATCAGGCTCGACAAGGCGAAGGTTATGGTCAGTAGTCTGTCTGGTGCCAGAATCCACTACATCACACACACATGCAAGTCTCTACACAACAAGTACAAGAACAACTCTGTCATTGTCCATGCTGGTGTGGATGACTTGAGACATACCTCCGTGGGCTATATGAAAAGAGACATGATTGAGCTTTCAGAATATGTGCCCCAGACAGGTATGACCCTAGCCATAAGCAGCATCCTACCTTCACCAAGAATGATACTACAATACCAACAAAAAAAAATTGACTTCAATGATTGGTTTAGTTTCTGGTGTCATTCCAAGGGGATCCAGTATCTGTTTGTCTGGGATGACATGGTCGACAGGCCTTAGTGCTTTACCAGAGATGGCCTCCACCTGTCACCACTGGCTTTCTGGATCCTGGCCAAGGCTATCACCTCCCCCATTGTGCCTTTTTCAGGTAATGTCCCAAAGACAAATCTTCCAACATAAAAGATCTGTCAAAAAGTAAATTGAAGGTCATGCTGCTTAACGCTAGGAGCCTTAACCTGAAAATGCACTCACTGGAGGTTCTCCTTGCAGTGGAAGATGCCGATGTCTGTGCAGTCACAAAAACTTGGTTTGGGGCTGCGGAGAGCACCCCTGCCTTACCAGGATAAACCTCATTCCACACATTCAAACCCCAAAATGAGTCAGGAAGACTAAGGGTGGTGGAGTCTCTATCTTCATTAAAGACAGGCAAGACCTCCATACTGGTTTGCCAGACTGATGCACTGGAACTACTTGAGTGCAACTAACAGTTGGCAAGACACCCGTCCAAGTTATAGCCAGCTATAGACCCCTCTCCATGACTCAGGATATCCACTCCTCTTACCTGGATCTACTTGACTCCATTAAGGTACCCCCAAACACCCTGATCCTTGGTGACTTCAACTACCCCACCATAGACTGGGTGAACTATTCCTGCACTAATGCACTCATTCAGCGATTACTTGACTTCATCAATTCTAATGCACTAGACCAGCTCACCTCATCTCCCACAAGAGGAGATAAAACTCTGGACTTGGTTCTCACCAACATGTGCGACCGCTGCACCACTTCCGTAGTATGTTCTTCCCTGGCGAGCTCAGATCATTGGACTGTCTCATTCAAAGTTTCTATCCCCCCAACCGTATTCAAGCTAAAAAACATCTCAAAAGCTGACTACAACTTCCTAAGGGAGGATATATGTAGCTTCACACCACTGCCCCCCCTCACAGGATGCAGACAACTATGCTGAACAGTACGCCAGTGCAGTATATAAGCACCTGTACAACTGCATGGACTCAGCCATACCCAATAGAACTAAAACCTGCTCCTCAAGGAAACACAGACCTGTTTGGTGGACATCCTCTATCAACAGGCTTTACAACAAAAGGAAGAAACTGTTGTCCAAGGGTAAAAAGGAACATATTCCAAATTGGAAAAATTCCTTCCTTAGCCTCAACAAGCAAATTAGATCACTAGTGAAAGCCTCCAAAGCCAATTATGAATGGAAACTAGCCTCCGAAACAAAGGGAAACCACAAAGCCTTCTTCAGTTATGTCAGGAAGCTCCATGGCAAAGCCCAGGTTTGTTCCAAATTAGTACTTAACAGTATCACTTACACCGATCCTGTTGACTTAGCCAAATTGCTAGCAGATAGGTTCAGTGCAAACTTCACCCCCATGTTCCCCTGCAAAGGCCCTTTCAACATCCCTGATACTTGTCCCACACATCACATCTATGTAGATCAAAGGCCCTATCCAAGGCAAAGAACACGGCTTCCATGGGACTTGATAGTATCCCAGGCTGTATTCTGCACCATCTCCAGTAAGTACTGACTTCGCCATTGAGCACCTTATTCAACCACAGGCTAAGTACAGGCTTCATTCCAGAAGAGTGGAGAACTGCCATTGTCATCCTCCAGTGCCACTACTGACCCTGGAAACTTATCGCCCCATTAGCTTGACAAGTCTGATCTGTAAAGCCACAGAGCGTATTATTATGGATCTCATAAACAAGGCTCTAGGCAATCTCAAAGCACTTGACTCCACCCTGTTTGGATTCATCAAGGGCAGATCTTGACTGTTGAACCTGGCTGACTGAATGAGGGAAAGTCACTGCATACAGCTTACCTTGACTTGGCCAAGGCCTTTGACACAATCCCCCTCAGGCATTATCGAAAAGCTAACACAACTTGGCGTAAATCCCTGTCTCATCAGGTGGGTGGCCATTTGGCTCACTGACAGGACCCTCAAAGTCATAATAGGCATGTCCACCTCCAATAGCAGACCTGTTACTAGTGGAGCTCCCAGGGATCTGTCCTGGGACCCCTACTGTTTGGCATCTACTTCTTAGAGGTCCAGGCAAAGACAAACGGTCTGTGGTTGACCAAGTTTGCAGACGTCTGTAAGTTGGGTGCTGTCATTGACTCCCAAATGATGTTAACATACTGCAAGATGGTCTCACAGCAACTAATGACTGGTGCCAAAGTCATGGCCTCAAGCTAAAGGCAAAAAATGTATCATCATACCATTTGGCAAAAACATGACCCCCTACTGATTACCACATCAACCCCTAAGCATGCAACCTGTGGTGAGAGACCTGGGCACTCAGGTTGATAGGAACCTCACATTCAACCATCATGTAGCGGCAGTGGTCAGAAAAGCCTTTTACTTGGTTCATCTCATAAGTAAAGGGATTGCATCCAGAAAAAAGAAGGTTATTACCGCTCTCTATACTCCTCCCTAATTAGACAAATAATTGAGTATAATGTCCCATTTGCTATGTACCTCTCCAAACATCTGCACCAACTGGAAAGGCCACTGAAATACCTCACAAAGAGAATCCATGGCCTCCAGCACCTGTCCTATGCGGACAGGCTCAAATCACTATCAACGAACAACAGCTGGACCCAAATTGCTACACCACAAAACGACACAACCAAGACAATAAAAACTTCTTTATTTCTCTAGCGCCTCGGCCACAATAAGCCTTCAAGGAGTAACAAACCACATATAGAAGCAGTTTAAATAATACCAGCTACAATAATTTATTTATTTAAATTTGTTGACCGGGAGTGTCCGACTGGACGTAGGTCCATTTTCAGCGGAGGCCCAGGGAGAAAAGCTCCACAGTAAAATAATCAGACAGTAGTTACGTTGGATTACATAGTGATTAACAATTTAACATAGCAATTACTTACAACATATTTACAGATGAAGAACATAGTGCATCAATTATTATTCATTAATCAAAAATCAAGCAATCAAACAATTAAACAATTTAAAAAGATACCACAAACTTAAAACTATTTTGAACTATTTTAAACCACACTTCTCCAACAACAGTCTGTATTCAGACCTTTGGGTATCAAAGTGTTATAGTTTAAAATAAAAATAGTTTCTTTTTTTAGAAGCAATTTCTTGATCATATTTACATCAAAATCACTTACAACCACTTGTTGCAAAATAGTCGCTTTTAGACTATCACATTGGCCACCATGATATTCACAAAAATGTTGAGCAAAAGGGCTCTCTAACTTGTTTACCCTAATATCTCTCAAATGTTCAAGTAACCTAATCTTAAACATTCTCTTAGTTTGACCGATATAAAACTTATCACATCCACATTTTATGGCATAAATAACTCTCTCCGTCCTACAATTATATGTCCCATTAGGTCTAAAACTAATATTATTAATATAAGGAAAAAAAATAATTATATATGGACAACCACTACATTTGCCACATAATGACATACCTCCACTAGCAATATGATGATATAATTTCAACTCAGGTCTAAAAATTTTGTGTGTACAACCATATCCTTAATATTTCTACCCCTTTTGTAAGAAAAAAATCATTTTTTATCCATTAAATTATTATGTCATCATGTGGCAAATGTAGTGGTTGTGGAACAGACTACCATATTACATTAAAGCAATTACTAGTTTAGATATTTTTAAGAACAGCTTGGACACTTATTATGAGAAGAGTTGTTTTGGTATATTGGCAGGCTATGTATGTATCTAGGCACGATTGATCAGTGCTAAAGAGAAAATAAGGAAGTACCTGGGTAATTTGCATGAGTTTAAAAAGAATGCAGTTAAGCAAATGTTTTGATAACTCTAGAGCACAAACATTTTTGGTCCGATTAGGCAGAAAGTAGAAAGGGTTGTTGCCAAACTTAAGGAGCCTGTAACAAGAAAACTAACCAGAGATCCTGTAGAGGTATCTCTGTGGGAAAAGTTCCTGGAATAAGTGCCCTACACCAAGTATAACTGTCTGCACTGTAGTGTTAACATAGCAGCACCGAGTCCTGCATGCTTACTTCCAGAATTTCTAGCCTTTTAATTCCTTCCACATCCTCAAGGAACAGCCATTCCCCCCCTAGGAAACTGTGATAATAATAATACAGATTTGCAATATAAATTGTAGCACCTACTCATGCTGCAGAGATATAAATATACTTGGTTCTAAGCAGTGATTTGTACAGTACCATTATTTCTTCATAAATAAGACCTAACCAGAGAATAAGGCCTAGCATGGTTTTCCAGGGTGGTCATGATATAAGCCCTATCCCAAAAATAAGCCCCAGTTAAGATCGTCAACAGCACATGACGGACATGTTGAATTGTAATATAATATTATTGACACCCGTTGACTGAGGTTATCGTACTCTGCTCACCATTTTCGGACCATTCGGACACCCAACTTCTTCTCTTTGCAGAAAGTCGTAACATTCTTTCCCTGGGAGTATTTCACGATTCTTAGTGTAACCCTAATCATCACTCAACGCTTGACAGTTGAGATCCTTGGCCCATAAACACTGGCAGGTGTACTTTGAATGGTCAAAGTACAGACCACGTGCATAAAGCGCACGCTCTTGATAACGAACGGCTGTGGTTGTGTCTTCTTAACCGTCACCATTTTGTGTTGCTACTCCAGTCTCGTAAGTCCTCAATTAACACCCCCCCCCCCCAGACAAGATGAGTGCAAAAAGAAAGAGCTATTCTGTTGAGTACAAGAAAGGAATCGTGGCGGACTCCTGGGGAAAGAATCTGAAAACTTTCTACAAGGAGAAGAAGTTAAATCTCTGAATGATCTGAAAATGGCGTGCAGCGTACGATAACCTCCGTCAACAGCCCGATGAGTGAAATGCTAAGAAGTGCAAGTGTGATCAGGTCGGCAACCATTATTTCCTGAGCTGGAAGACATCATCTGTAAATGGATTGCTAACAGGAGAGCAAAGGCTTTGGCTGTGTGCAGGGCTGATATTCAAGCATTTGCCCTTGCAATGGCATCATAGTTAGAAATATCCCCAGAAGAATTCAAAGCATCACAACATTGGCTGGATGGCTTCCTTAAGCTGTATGAACCATCTCTAAGAAGATCGACAACACTGTTCAAGCTGAAAGATACTGAAGTTATTAAACGTGCACTTGCATTCAAGTCCTTTGTTGATGGCATCAACTTTTCTAAATACCAGCTCTCCAACATGATTGCTATGGATGAAACTGCAGCGTTTATGGGCCAAGGATCTCAAACAACAATTAATCAAAGGGGTGCCTTGTCAATCTACATTCCCTTCACTGGTTATGAGAGTGTGTTTTGGCAATTCATCTAGATGGAAAGAAAACCCCACCTCTAATCATTGATATTGCAATAAACAAACCCTTCAAGAACCATTTGCGCATGGAACTCAGTGACTACATTGAAAACAGAATGGAGTGAAATCAGCATGGAAATTTGGTGAAGCCTAGCCTGCAAGAGGTCGTGACTTGGGTGAAAAATTCAGTGGGATAAAATCACTGACAGCTGTGTTGCCAATGCACTATGAGCAGGCTACTTGGACAAGCAGTGCTCATTTAAGGAGAGCTCTATTGCTAGGCATGACAGACTGGGGCCAATGGTTCTACAGGAAATGGAGTCGCAAGAAATTCAGGCCGGAATTCGGGGGTTGGAGACTTATGACAATGTTCCAGAAGAACAAAAACTTCTTTTCCCATATAAAAAGTACCAAGTTTGCATACGTAGAAGAGTTATTTAAAAACTCACGAATTGATTCTATCCCAAACTCATTAGGTATAACTGTAAACAAGGACGTTATATATTCAGGCTTTTACTGGTAACTTTAGATATAACGTCCTTGTTTACAGTTATACCTAATGAGTTTGGGATAGAATCAATTCGTGAGCTTTTAAATAACTCTTCTACGTTTGTAACAAGGGATATTGAAACATTATGTTTATTATTAAACCTAGTTTTGAATAATAATATTTTTTTATTTGATAGTCAATTTTATATGCAAAATACTGGTGTTGCTATGGGTACGCCCATAGCTAACACATATGCAAACTTGGTACTTTTTATATGGGAAAAGAAGTTTGTCGTAAATGACACTAGTCCATATGTCAATAATATATTATTTTATCAACGGTTTGTGGACGATTGTTTCCTCATATGGAAAGATGATGTTGATGATTTGTTACAGTTTGTACACTTTTTGAATGAATCCACTACTTTCTTAAAGTTTAAAATAGAATTTTCTGATGTGTTCATTAATTTCTTAGATCTTAAAATAGGGATACAGGACAACGTAATGTATACTACAGTACATAAAAAAGTGGTAAATGCATGCAGGTATGTTCACTATACCAGCATGCATGCATCACATGTTTTAATGGTATAGTTAAATCACAATTTAATAGAATATGTAGACTTAACACGAATGATAGTCTCTTCATGTCGCAGCTGGATGAAACCATTAATGAATTTAGAAATAGTGGTTATCCAGACAGTGTATTAGAAACAGCTAAAATGGATACTATAAATAATAGGCATTTAGGTTTAAAACCTTTATTTCTTATGGATGAACACCAGAATGAAAATATTGTAGCACATGGAAATTGTGATACCCTAAGATATGTTACTACTTTTAGTTGTATGACTAGGATGTTCTTCGTCTCACATTGCTGCAGTCATAACCTGTGGGTAGTCCGCTATCCTCGGTCGGCCCGAATACCAAAGAGTTAGGCTGGCGTCGGTCATGGGCGCCCGGTGCTGACGTCAGTACGCAGTAGTACTTAAGCGCATGACCGACGCCATATCCTCAGTCTTTCTTGCCGCGTGGTCCGAAGCAGAAGCAGCGTTTGCAAGTGCCGTTTGGCGTTCTGAAATTTTCAGTTTTCGAGTTTCAGACCGAAGACCAGTTGGGCTAAGTACCCCGTTGGGGAAAAATTTTTGTCTTTTCTTGCCTCAGTTAATCCGGATGTCAGAAAAAGTTAATAATTGTATTTCTTGTGGGAAGATACCTCATAGGGACTATCATTCTCTCTGTATTCCTTGCTTAGGGCCTGAACACGACGTAGTCGGGTGTCGCTTTTGCGCTAGATTTAATAAGCGCACCATTAAACGCAGATTAGACTGTGCTAGGCTTGTTTTCGGTAAGCGGTGTAACTACAACATGCCGTCGGATTCTCCGACGCCCGCTACCGCAAAAAAGCGAAAAGATAAATCCTTAAGGTCTAAACCGGAGGAGTCGTCCGTTGCGGGTGCCGATTCTATGGAATCTACGGTTGAATCTGTGGATCCAGCCGAAGTCTCGGCTGAATCCCAGGGGGAACCTTTACTTTTGCAGGAGTTGGCCTCTCCGGAGTTAGGTCAGGCCGAGGGTGCTTCTCAAGTTACTGTGGTTCCTTCCTTACAAAAGGTTATTAGGCCTTCTACTTCAGTCACTAAAGGCCCTGCTAAGGCTAGACCTGGTATTTCTGGTACGGCCCTCAGCCCTGGTTCTTCGGGCTCTGTTCCCAAAAAGCATATGTTGAAAATGGCAGAGGATTTGATTACCTTGATCAGGGGTTCTATGCCCCCTCCAGAGAAGAGGCCTAGGGTGGAGACAGATTTTGAGGGAATGGAACATTCCTCAGATTACTCTGAGTCCTCAGCTGAGGATATTCAGGATTTTCCTCCCTATATTGATTCGGATGCAGAGGATTCCTGTCCTTCTGCTTCACCTCCAGAGGATTTTTCCTTTTCTGAAACTTTGCATTCCATGAGGGAGCATTTCAAGTGGGAAGGTCAGGATTTCTCAGATTCTCGTAAGAGGCTTAGGGAATTTTTGTTTTTGCCACAACATAGACCTTTGGCTATTCCCCTTGTTTTAGATGTGGTTCAGGATGTTTTTTCTGAAGCTTCCCTTAATCCTGATTCTTTACCCCCTGCCCCTGTCAAGCCAGACAGGTATTACAGAGTTCCAGAGGCACATAAATATTTGTATAAGAGCCCTAGAGCTGACCCAGAAACTATTATTCAAGGGCCTAAGGGTGTCAGGGCTTCTGTGGTTAAGAATCCAGTTCCTTTGGATAAAGATTCTAGAGCATTGGATAGGTGGGGTAAAAAGGTGTACACCTCTTCTACGTTAGCTATGAGGGCTTTAAATTGCCAGTTCCACATGCTGAAGTATCAGAACTTTCTGTTAAATCAATTAAAATCTAAAGTAGATGCTTTATCTGAGGGTATAGAGTGTAAGGAATTGCAGGACTTGGTTCATGCTTCAGATCAAGTTGGTAAACATGCCTTGCAGTGTGGCTTCGATGCCCTTCAGGCTTCTTCCAGGGTAGCTGCTACTGGTTCAGTTATTCGTAGACATGCCTGGCTTAAGGATCAAAATTTGTCAGAGCATGTTAAGGCTCGGATTTTGGATGCTCCCCTTCAATCTGAAGTTCTTTTTGGTTCCCCTGTGGAGTCAGTTTTGAAAAAGATGGAAGACAAAGCTAAGTCTATGCAGACAGTTAAGGAATTTTTGCAAGTGCAGCCCCCTAAGTTTAGCAGGAATTGGCCTGCAAGAGGATGGTCTTACCCTTCTTCAGATTTTCAGTCTAAGGGCAGGTCTAGACGTGGTAGGGGCAGGGCTCACGCTCAGGGTTCTTTCAGACCTAGGACTTGGAGTTCTCCTGCACAATCTTCTGGTGAGGGCAGGGGTCAGTCTTTTCGTAAACAGACCCAATGACCTGTATCTCCAGCTGCCGGATCCTTCCTTTCTGGCAGCTCCTCTAGAAGGAAAGTTGGCACTTTTCAAACAAAATTGGCATTTGGTCACCCAGGACAAATGGGTGTTGGACATAATAAATCAAGGCTACAAGTTTTATTTTCACACTTTTCCCCCTTTCAAAGGCATGCCAGATGTACCTCCTCAGCAAAGGCTGGAGGCTCAGGAACAAATTTCTTTACTTTTACAGATGGGGGCAATCCAGGTGGTACCTCCGTCAGAAGAAGGCCTAGGGTTTTATTCTTGTCTTTTCCTAGTGCCAAAGAAAGGAAACACTTGGAGGCCAATTCTGGATTTGTCCATTCTCAATACGTACCTAGACATTCCAAAGTTCAAGATGTTAACATTACAGCAACTTCTGCCTCTGCTAGGCAAAGATCACTGGATGGTAACTCTGGATCTCAAAGAGGCCTATCTTCACATTCCTATCAGGCCCAGCTGCAGGAGATTCCTGCGTTTTCGGGCTGGCACTTCTCATTATCAGTTCTCTGCATTGCCCTTTGGTTTATCTACTGCCCAGGGTGTTCACAAAGGTTCTGGCTCCTGTAATAGCTTTCTTAAGACTGAGGGGAATACAAATTTATCCTTATCTGGACGATTGCCTGATTCTTGCTCAGGACAAAGACAAGTTACTTCAACAGCTACAGTATGTAATGGCAGTTTTAAGATGCCTAGGGTATTCTGTGAACGAAACAAAGTCCAGTCTAGTACCCTCTCAGGACATGTGCTTTCTGGGTGTGAGACTGAATACAGCCTCTCAGATGGCTTTTCTGACCCCGGACAAACAAAGAACTCTTCATCTATACTTCCAGCAATTATCAGTACTGTCCAGGCTGACTGCAAGGACAGTCCTTCAAGCCTTGGGGTTCATGGCATCTTGCATTCTGGTACTTCCCAATGCCAAACTGCATATGCGGAAGCTACAATGGTATCTCAAAAGTGTATGGACTCAACACTGCCACGATTTGGACACTGTCATTCCAATAATACCTTGCATCCAGAAGGAATTCTTGTGGTGGGCACAGGAATGTCACCTAAACAAGGGACTCTCTGTGACCCGACCAGAGGCGAGTCAGATCTTAACGACGGATGCCTCAGACCTGGCTTGGGAGCACACTTCAATGGGAAATGGATTCAAGACACGTGGCCTCCCAAACTACAGCATTTGCATATCAACATGAAGGAGATGTTAGCAGTCCAGTTTGCCCTGATGGCTTTCAAGGGCCTACTTCAACCAGGACAGGTGTTGATACAAACAGACAACACTACAGTCATGTGGTACATCAACAAGCAGGGGGGGACCCATTCTTACCCTCTTTGCAGACAAGCTATGATATTGTGGGAGACTGCTCTGGGTTTGCACATCACTCTTCAAGCACGGTTTCTGCCAGGAGCACAGAACTCCTAGCAGATGTATTGAGCAGACAAATTGTGGATCCCCACGAGTGGAAATTGGATCCTCAGGTATTTCATCAGTTGACAGTGGCTTGGGGAACTCCAGACATAGATCTGTTCGCTTCTCCTCTAAATTTCCAACTACCAAAATTTTGCACAAAATGTTTCACCCAAAAGCTTGGAAAGTGGATGCTCTATCTTTCAGTTGGAACAACCTTCACGTCTATGCTTTTCCTCCTCTACCTCTCATTACCAAGGTTCTCTTGAAGGTCAGGAGGGACAGGCCTTGCATGATTTTAATAGCACCAGATTGGCCACGACAGCACTGGTATCCTCTGCTGAGGAGTTTAATTCAGGAGCCTCCTTGGCCTTTGCCACAGCTTCCTCACTTGTTGTCCCAGTCAAGCAGTCATTTGCTCAATGTCAGGGTGCAGTCCCTGCATCTAACGGCCTGGCGTATTCTGTTTTAGAGCCTGTGGGTTCTCGGCTTCCTCAGCAGGTTTTAGATGTCATCTTGGAAGCTAGGCGGCCAAGCACTAGGAAAGTTTATGCTGATAAATGGAAGAGATTTTTTCTTTGGAGCACAACAAAGGGCTTTGATGTCTCGGTACCTAATTTGAGTTTTACACTACAGTACCTTACTGAGTTACTAGACAAGGGTTTGTCATTTTCTTCTGTGAAAGTTCATGCTGCAGCCATTTCTGCTCACTATGATTGTGACCCTCCTTTATTTTCTCACCCTTTGTTTAAGCAATTTCTTAGAGGGCAAAAATATAAGACCCCACGTAGAGCTCCTACTCCTTCCTGGGATCTCAATTTTGTGTTGGAGAAGCTTACTTTGCCTCCTTTTGAACCTGCAGCTACGTCTGACTTAAAGTTTTTATCCTGGAAGACTGCCTTTTTGTTGGCCATTACTTTTGCTAGAAGGGTATCTGAATTGCAGGCTCTCATGGCAGTTGAACCTTTTCTAATATTCCATAAGGATAGAGTTTCTTTGCGTACTAACCCTACTTTCATGCCAAAAGTGATTTCTAATGTGGCCTTGAACCAGTCTATCCATTTGCCTACCTTTTATGCTGATCCCCAAAATAAAGGGGAAAAAAATCTTGCATTCTTTGGATATACACAGGCAGTTACGTTATTATTTGAGCAGAACTAAGGAGTTCAGACAGACTCAACAGTTATTTGTTTCTTTTGCTTTGGGTACACAAGGGAAAGCTGTTTCTAAGCAGACTATTTCAAAGTGGATTGGTAATTGTATTGCTTTTTGTTATTCTCATCATGGGAAGGATGTTCCTGCTGGGATTAGACCTCATTCCACTAGGGCTACTGCCACTTCTACTGCTTTTTTGAGGGGTGTAGCTACTAAAGATATTTTGGAAGCAGCTACTTGGAGTTCAGTTCATACTTTTACTAAACATTACCATCTCCCTCTTTTTTCCAAGTCCAGGGCTGGGTTTGCCACTGCAGTCTTACAGGGCATGTTAGCAGCCCCTAATGCTTTTTAGTTTGCCAGCCTCCCTTTTCCTATGCTTTGGGATTCTACCCACAGGTTATGACTGCAGCAATGTGAGACGAAGAACATAGTACAGTTTTGTACCTACCATAAATGTAGATGTTCGAGGATCCACATTGCTGCAGTCCTATTTTCCCTCCCTCCTTCCCCTCTTGGGTTTGGGGGTGTGGTTGTTGTTTGTTATTGTTATTTGGGGATACTTATTATTTTCTCCCTTTGTGGCTCTGGCCTTTTCCTTTTAAGGCCTTCTGACATCTGGGGCAAGAAAGACTGAGGATATGGCGTCGGTCATGCGCTTAAGTACTACTGCGTACTGACGTCAGCACCGGGCGCCCATGACCGACGCCAGCCTAACTCTTTGGTATTCGGCCCGACCGAGGACAGCGGACTACCCACAGGTTATGACTGCAGCAATGTGGATCCTCGAACATCTACATTTATGGTAGGTACAAAACTGTACTTTTGTAAGGAACATTATAAAGAAAAATTGGGTTGTTTTATTGGCATCCAGTGAAATTAAATCCATTATTGGTGACAGACCACTTTTTTCTTATAAAAACATGGCAAATTTTAAATGTAAGCTTGGTTACAAGGATTTTAAAAATGTAACTGAAGTGAATAATATTAATACATATGGAACTTTAAAATGTCTCAACTGTAGTTGCTGCCCTGATATAATAGATAAAGAAAATAGCTTAGACTTTAAGCATCCGGTAAGTGGGATTATATACAAGTTTAATCTCATGGCAACATGCATTTCAACTAATGTGATATATTTAGCTACATGCACATCTTGCCAATGTTTTTACGTAGGTAAGACTACGAGAAGATTAAAAGACTGTATCATTGAGCATAAGTCTGAGATATGGAGAGGGAGTGATAGGAATGCCTTATACAGGCATATATCCTTATGTGGCAATCAACACAAGTTTATATTTCGCGTTATTGATAGTGTGTGTATCCATGAGGGGGGGGGGCGACATTAACAATTTATTAGATTTAAAAGAATTTGAATGGATTTTAAGACTTTCAGCTGACAAGATGCCTGGTTTGAATGTTGCGGTCACACTAAAGCCTATATTAGTGAAATTACAACATTCAGTACTGAAATAATTGTATTTTAAAGTTTATGTATATATATATATATATATATATATATATATATATATATATATATATATATATTTTTTTTTTTTTTAAACAATTTTTTAAACACAAATTTTCATCACATGATCTTTGGCTGTTGGTCATGTGCTTTGCTGGCTTCTATTTAAATGTTTGATTTTATTTGTAACCTGTATGAGTATTGATAAAGGGTTTGTACCTGAAAGCTTTGCTATTAAACGGGTGTGTTTCAGGCTATTCAACCAGTACCAGGAGAGGAAAAGGGACAAGGTTTCTATTCAAGACTTTTCCTGGTACCTAGAAAAGACAAATCATGGCGTCCAATTCTGGACTTATCTACTCTAAACACATTTCTGGACATTCCAAAATTCAAGATGCTGATTCTTCAACAGTTACTTCCTATGCTAGGCAAAGATGCCTGGTTGTTAACTCTAGACATAAAAGAGGCTTACCTGCATATCCCAATCAGGGAATCTTGCAGAAGATACCTCCGCTTCAAAGCAGGCTACCTGCATTACCAGTTCTCTGCACTGTCCTTAGGCTTATCTACTGCGCCCAGGGTCTTCACAAAGTGCCTGGCTACAGTAATTACATTTTTCAGGCAAAGAAGTATTCAAATATATCCATACCTGGACGATTGTCTGATTCAGGCAGAAAACAAGGACATTCTTCTAAAGCATCTGGCGTTTGTAAAAAGGGTTCTAACTTGTCTAGGGTACACCATAAATGAAAATAAATCACAACTTGTACCCTCTCAAAAAATTACATTCCTAGGTGCAAGCTTGAATACAACTGCCCAGATGGCTTACCTTATGCCAGAAAAGCAAATTAATTTGGTAACTTACTTCAAACAGGTGGCCACAAAAACCCTGCTATCTGCAAGACAAATTCTGCAAGCCTTAGTGTTCATGGCCTCCTGCATTCTTCTAATTCCATATGCAAGACTGCATATGAAGAAACTTCAGTGGTACTTAAAAAGTTTATGGAGTCAACATTGTCAAAGCCTGAAAAAAATGATTCCTATCATACCTTGCCTGCAACTAGAGTTCCTATGGTGGGCAGAGGCCTGCCACCAAAACAAGGGACTGCCATTCACTCCACCCCCTGCCACCCAAACTCTAACTACAGATGCATCAGACTATGCTTGGGAGACTCATCTGGCAGGGAAGTGCATTCACAGCAAATGGAGTCCAAGTCAAATGCACCTTCATATCAGTCAGAAAGAGATGCTAGCTGTACAGAATGCACTGACAGCCTTCAAGGACTATCTTCATCCAGGACAATTAATGATAAAGACAGACAACACCACAGTTATGTGGTTCATAAACAAGTAGGGGGGGTACACACTCCTACCCCCTTTGCAGACTTGCCATGGCATTGTGGAACACGGCCTTGACCTATCAAGTACAACTACAAGCTCAATTCCTGCCAGGAAAGCTGAATACTCTGGCAGACGAACTAAGCAGAAATCTCATGGACCCACACGAATGGAAACTGGAACCATGGATTTTCAACATGTTGACACACAAATGGGGGAGTCCAAACATAGTTCTGGGGTGAGGCAAAAAGATCTATCAGTTGGACAAATTCTGCACAAGAACTCATCACAAAAAAGCCTGGAAAGTGGATGCTCTATAATTCAGCTGGAAAAACCTATCAGTCTATGCTTTTCCCCCTCTGCCTCTGCTCTCCAAAGTTCTACTAAAAGTCAAACAGGAAAAAACAAAAACGATTTTGATTGCTCCAGACGGGCCTTGCCAACACTGGTACCCACTCCTGCGCAATGTGTAGCACCTTCCACCGTGGCACCTGCCTCAGACACCTTACTTACAGTCTCAGCAGAACAATCAAATTCTGCACACTCAGCTCCAAACTTTGAATCTTGCAGCGTGGCTGATCACCTAAATTCACCCTTAGCATCCCTCAGCAAACCTGTGATGGATGTCATTTTGGAGGCGAGAAGGCCTAGTACTAGAAAATCTTATGCTGACAAATGGAAAAGATTCTGTGCCTGGAATCACTCACAAGGAATAAGCACAGCAGTGCCCAATATTCCTCAGATTTTACAATGCTTAACTGAGATGCTTCACCAGGGCCTGTCCTTTGCTTCCATAAAAATCCATGCCTCAGCCATTTCAGCTCATTACAACACAGAACATCCCCTCTTCTCTCATCCTCTGCTAAAGCAGTATCTCAGAAGGGCCAAAAACTTAAGACCACCCAGGAGAGCTCCAACCCCTGTCTGGGACCTCAATTTTGTATTGGAAAAACTCACTCTCCCTCCTTTCAAGCCAGCTGCTACTGCAGACTTATAATTTCTCTCCTGGAAAACAGCTTTCCTTTTAGAGGTCACTTCAGCTAGAAGGATTTCTGAATTACAGGCTCTTATGGCAGTGGAACCTTTCATTATTTTTCATACGGACAGGGTGGCTTTCAGGACCAATCCGTCTTTTATGCCTAAGGTGGTATCCAGTGTGGCTCTTAATCAGACCATTCATTTGCCAACTTTCTTTCCCAATCCACAGAGCAAGGGGGTGTGGACTCTGCATTCATTGGATGTACACAGACAACTTCGATTTTACTTAAGCAGGACAAAATCTCTAAGAAAATCTAAACAACTACTGGTGGCATTTGCTGCAGGGGCAGAGGTAAAGGCTATTTCCAAATGGATAAGCCATTGTATTTGTTTCTGCTATATGCACCATGGTAAAACTATCCCCCAGGGGATCAGATCTTATTCCACCAGGGCTGCATCTACTTCTACAGCCTTTCTCAGAGGTGTTCCTACCAGAGACGTTCTAGAAGCTGCTACCTGGAGCTCAGTTCATACATTCACCAAACATTACCATTTACCTTTCTTCTCTAAATCCAGAGCTGGCTTTACCACTGCTGTCCTGCAGGGCCTTATAGCTGGTCCTAATACTGTATAAATCCATCCTCCCAAACATAGCTTTGGGATTCTACCCAAATGTAATGACTGCAACAGTGAAACACGAAGAACATAGTAGAGTTGTGTACACTTACCATAAATGTAGATGTTTAAGTGTATTCACTGTTACAGCCATGGTTACCCTCTCTCCAGCTCCCTGTTTTTCTCTTACTATACCTCTACTTTCTTTTACTATGCTTAAAAGCCTTTTTGGTGTATTTGCTTTTGTTTGGAGGTATATTTTTTGTGTTTTTAATTTTTTATATATATATATATATATATATATATATATATATATATATATATATTGCTCCCCATTTGGGGGGCACCTGACATCTGGGGGCAAGAAAAACTGATGTAATGGTGTTGGCTGCATGTTTTATACCCCTGATGACCTGACTTCATGGAAGAAGGGACAGCAACCGATGCAGGACCCAAGACTTTGTTAATCAGGCCGACTGAGGGCAACCTGCCAGCAGGTTACCCAAATGTAATGACTGCAACAGTGAATACACTCGAACATCTACATTTATGGTAAGTGTACACAACTGTACTTTCTCCAGCTACCTCTCAAATAGTCAACAGGCATTAAATTGGGAAAATGACATCATATCTCTCCTCCCCGTTACTTTGGACATTTGTCAGGGATCCATTTTTGATCCCCTCTTCATTATATTCATTAATGATCTCTACCTAGCTTCTAAACCAACTATCATTCAGTCTGCAGATGACTCCACATTCGTCTGCTCCGTGAAAAGCATAGGTAAATTAAAACAACTCACTCAAGTCTTTCTGAAACATAGGGGCCTGGCTGTCCGATACACAGCTACTCCTTAACCCTAAAAAACAAATCTTATCCTATTTACCACAAAACATTTAACTGACTTCAGAAATAATTTTAAAATCACTTCCTCTAACACCAAAAATAACTAGTAAGTTAAACTAAGCTTCTAGGATTTGCTATTGATAAAACGCTTAAAATGTTATTACATAAAACAAGTAGTAAAAACACCCACCAAAAGCTAGGTCCACTCTGTAGAGTCAAAGAATACCTCACAAATAGTGCCAGAAAAAGTATCGTTCAATCCATTCTCATCCCTGCGCTACTTTATGTTGCTGTCATCTTGCTTAACCTACAATCCACTCGACTCTCACTCTTGGAACAGCACTGAAATAATGTGGCAAAACTCAACAGCAGTCATCATTATAGGGCACATCACTGTCTGGCCTTAAAAAAAACTTCACTGGTTGGTCACTTCCCACAAACGTGTATTACCCAGACAGATGCCCTAGTCTGAAAAATATTCTTTTGCTTTACAACCCAAATAGACAGCTGAGATCTACTGACAAAATGTGTTTTAATTGTTGCAGTAGCTAACCACTCAGCTGGTGACCCTTTGTTCTCCTCTTTCCTGGCCAAAATCTGGAACTCCCTTCCTCTCAATCTAAGAAATATCGTAAACACCAATTCTTTTGAAGCACAAGCAAAATAATACCTAAAAGATACGTGGCCATCTCCTAGATGATAAATGTTCTCCCACTACATTTTCCTGTTCTTTCCAAGCACTGTTCTTTGGAAAGCACTTGATCCTCAGTTATTGGTACAAATTCTCCTCATCCTCTCCGTCTCCCTCTTCTTCCTTCTACCTATCCTAAAACATTCTCTCTCTCATCTCTTAATATTAATACTCCATTTCCTCATTTTCTTTCCTTCTGCCACGTTCGATCTGAATATTTCATAGTTGTGTACATGGTGCTGCTATTAATTAGTGATACTCTGTTTAAATTCTGTATATTTTTTGATATAGGCAATCTTGCGGCAATAAAGCAATTGCCTCATGTGCACAGACAACCCTGTCCTCCTACCACCCAATACTACAACCTGTGAGAGATGCACTTATCTAGTCAAACTGGAGGTAAAGCTCTCTCCAACCAAGTCTGAACTTGATAGTCAAGAGGAGAAAGTAAACACTCCTCACATAGTCCCACTAAACCTACACCACCAAAATCCACACATAGAAACAAAAAACATTCGCGGAGGCTCTCAATAATAATCTGCTCAAGCAACAGAGACCTCCAAAGCAGAAACGCAAGCAACCTCCCACCACCAACACAACCCAAATGACACATAGCCCACAGACTGTGTGCCACTCAACCACAGCCCATAAGACAAAACAACGCACCCAACACACTAGTCATAGGTGACTCTATAGTCAGGCACACTGATGTCCCACTCCCAGGCTAAACAAGGAGAAGGTCACTGTCAGCTGCCTGTTGGGTGCCAGGATCCGCCACATAACCCACGCACTCAGGTCACTCCACAACAAGTACAAATATGACTCTGTGATTGTCCATGTTGGTGTGAACGACCTGAGATGTACCTCCCTGGACTACATGAAAAGAGACATGGAAGAACTCTCTGATCTTGCAGCCCAGGCAGATATGACCCTAGCCCTGAGTAGCATCCTGCCATCACCCAGAACGATATTGCAGTACAAGGACAAAATGATTGACTTCAACAATTGGTTAAGCTTCTGGTGTCATTCTAAGGGGATCCAGTATCTGTCTGCCTGGGACGACATGGTCGACAGACCACGATGCTTTGCCAGAGATGGGCTGCACCTGTCACCCCTGGATTCCAGATACTGGCAAAGGCTCTTGCCGCCCCTATAGTGCCATTTTTAGGCAAGGTTCAAATGACAAATTCACCACCATAACAGGAACAGGCAAGCAAAAACTGAGGGTAATGCTACTCAATGCTAGAAGTCTAAATCTCAAAATGCACTCACTCGAGGCACTCCTTAAAATGGAGAACATCAATGTCTGTGCAGTGACTGAGACCTGGTTCTAGGCTCCAGAGAGAGCACCCCTGCATTACCAGGTTATAACTCATACCACACTTTTCAGCCATCTAACCTGGACTGGAACACCAAAGGCGAAGGTGTGTCCATATTCATTAAGGATATCCACACTTCCGGGCTAGTTGCTCAGCATAATGCATCCAAGGTTATCCATTTGCAACTAACTCTGGGCAAAACTGCAATCCAAATTGTAGCTTTCTACAGATCCCCCACCATGCCCCAGGATTCCCACTCCTCTTTTCTCGATATACTGGAAAATATTAGGGCTCAAGAAAACACTCTAATATTGGGCGATTTCAACTACCCCACCATTAACTGGGAAAACTACTTGTGTACCAACTCCTTCGCTCAGCGCTTTCTGGAATTCATAAATTTCAGTGCCCTGAATCAACTTATCCACACCCCTACCAGGGGCAACAATATCCTAGACCTAGTCATTATCAACATAAGTGACCGGTGTTCCACACCTGAAATCAACTCGTTGGTCAGATCCGACCATAAGCTAATCACCCTAGATGTCCACATCCCGCCCCCACCCCCCATTAAGGAAACCACGGTAAAAAATTTCTCCAAAACCAACTTCATACTTTTTAAGACAGAAGTGGTGAACTTCATGACACCCATGCAGATGGACAATACAGTTATGACTGCTGAATCCTACACAAATGCACTTTATAAGCACTTACACGAGTGCATGGATCATGTTATCCCTAACAGAACAAAGATGCTATCCTCCAAAAAAAGGAAGCCAATCTGGTGGTCCCCTGCCATATACAAGCTCTACAACAGAAGGAAGAAATTGTTGCAAAAGAGAGTAAAATCCCATGAGTGGAGGAGCTCCCTGGTCAGCCTCAGCAAGAAGCTGAGATCCCTTATAAGATCCTCCAAAGCTAGCTCTGAAAACAAGATTGCTACTGATTCTAAATACAACCACAAAGTATTCTATAGCTATGTCAAGAATCTCAATGGCAATACCCAGATCTGCTCTGAGTTATAGCACAATGGCACAAAAATTACAGACCCAACTGATGTTGCCAACATCCTGGCAGATAAGTTCAGTGCTAACTTTACACCTTCTCACTCCCTAAAGGGCCCATATCAGTACAGGAAGAATGCAGAGTCCCTGTAATCACAACTTCACAGGTAAAAGCAGCACGCTCTAAAGCCAAAAACATAGCATCCATGGACCGGACTACATCCCAGGCTGCGTTTTACACGAACTTCAGAATGAACTGGCTCCCCACCTAAGCACCATGTTCAATCATAGCCTCATGTCAGGCTTTGTACCCACTGAATGGCGTAACAGTTATCCCACTCCACAAAGGGGAGCCACCACAGATCCTGGGAACTATCACCCTATTAGCCTGACGAGCCTCGTCTAGAAGGCCATGGAACGTATCATCATGGAATTCATAAACAAAGATATTGGTAACATCCAAACTCTGGACCCCACCCAGTTCGGGTTTGTGAAAGGCAGAGCTTGCCTTCTGAACCTGGTCGACTTCTTTGAGGCAGTCACCAAAGCCGTAGATGAGGGTAAGGTAATTCACACAGCCTATCTTGACCTCGCCAAGGCTTTCGACACCATCCCCCATTCTGGAATTATAGCTAAACTCACTAAACTAGGTATAAATCCCGATGCCACAAGATGGGTTGCTAACTGGCTCACTGACAGAACCCACACTGTAAAAGTTGCAGACTCCAAATCTGACTTCAAACCAGTGACAAATGGAGTACCACGGGGTTCAGTCCTGGGACCTCTCCTGTTGGGTATCTATCTCTCTGAAGTACAGGCTAACACAGAAGGCCTCTGGCTAATGAAGTTTGCAGATGACTGCAAACTAGGAACTGTAGTCAAGTCCCCAAATGATGTGGACATCCTACAGAAGGGCCTTGAGACAGATGCCTGGTGTCAGCGCCATGACCTCAAGCTCAGTGCCAAAAAGTGCATTGTTATCCCCTTTGGTAAAAACTCTATACCCATGAACTACCACATAGGCGGCAGTCTTCTTAACTCCGAATGTGTGATGAGACCTTGGGACCCAGGTGGACAGTAGTCTCTCCTTTGATAATCACATTGCCACAGTAGTCAGGAAATCCTTCTACATAGCACACCTCATCAAAAAAGGCTTCTCATCCAGGAAAAAAGTGGTCATTGTTCCCCTCTACTCGACACTCATTAGACCCATTATAGAGTACAACTCCCCTTTTGGCATGTACCTCACAAGACATCTGCAGCAGCTGGAAAGGCCACAGAACTACCTCACAAAGAGAATTACTGGCCTCAAACAGATGCCCTACACTGATTGTCTCAAAAAACTCCAGCTTTACTCTGTAGCATATCACCTACTCCAAGGTGATCTCTGCCTAACATATAAAGCTATGTCAAACCCAGAGCTGTTGGACATGCTACACCTAAAGAAATCCCAATCCCTCCAAGCTACATGCTCTAAGGACCTAAGCCTTGTCACCACAATAAACAGGACTTGCTGGAGGGATAGATTCCTGTCCCAGAGACTTCTCATACTCTGGAACAAGCTACCCATCTATGTCAAGCAAAGTTCCTCATTAACACTCTTCAAGAAAAATCTTGATGAGTGGATGGGAAATAGGAAATACGCCCCAGGGATCACATCTGTGGCTCTGCTCGACAGGGGCACAGGAAATTAACTTTCTTGGGTTGGCGTAAACCAGGTACCTTTGTTGACTAGGCTTACTTTAGGCCCTTGGGCCAATAGCCTAGTACCTACCTATGAACCTATATACCTCTATTTACTATGTTCTTTACTATGTAATGTTGTAATTTTTCTGGAATTTTGCTCCCTGGGCCTCCACTAAAAAATGGGTAGTTTACTGCCTAGTCAGGCTAGCCAGGTGAGCAACTGCTATAAATAAATAAGTATAATAAAAGAGAATATCACAATTACAGGCCCTGTCTTCAGCTTTTCTTTGCTTAGTTTTCCATAACAACAGGGTGTCCCCAAGTACAGAACCCATCCTTTGTTCTAAGGTGGCACCTGAAATTAACTTGAATCGTTTAGTACAAGTGTTCATACAAAATTTATTTAAGTTGCCTCAATGCTTACAATGCTTTGGGTATCGCAACACTTGTGGTATATAGAAATTTAACTGAATAAGTATAAATGATCTTTTTATAAGAAATGTAATTGGGTGAATAATGTGTGATGCGGCCCTCAGTAAAATATTTACACTTCAATAGCATTGTTTCTGATGGACAGACTATGAAATCCATCTGAGATAACCGCTATCTTTTTAGTTCGAGTTCCATGGTAAACATGCTTCTGTTTATAACCATAGCACTGCCCTTTTGTGTTATGCAGACACAGTGTTTCTTTTCCTTGACTCCATTTGCTCCTCCTCTTCCTCCTCTACAGCCAGCAAGCTGTCAAAGTAGACTGTAGCTACAGATCCCATTAATTCTGTCTCTTTTACCACTCAGAATAATGGAAGTGACAATTTCCTTAATTTATAAATTGCAGCTTCAGCTTTTGCAAATATCAGCACTTCTTATCTGAAAAACTCAACCTAAATTTGTTTGCCTCTTGCACTATTTGGTAGTATTCGTAAACTGTAGCCTGCGTTGAACAGTTGCATCCATGTAATCATGATACACCTATACCACTTAACCTACTATTGTAAATTTACTTCCTAGTTGCTGTAGCTGCTAATGCCTCCTAATGTCCTTCCATGTCCTTGTTGCAGTATTCCTTACATTAGTGATCCCCAGCCAAGGGAAGCCAGACATCAGGCCAGTATACCAAATCCTTAGGTTGTAATAGGGATATCTTATGTCACACATATGCTCCACTCGTACAGCTTAGAGCATAAATGGATGTACCTACCTCAAAAAGTTTTTGCCGCCAGTCCAAATGCCATCTCTGTCAGTCTGAACACTCTTTCATCTGCTGGTTGCCAAGCTGTTTTCAGATAAGTGCCCTGTTGGGGCTTATCTTCTTATCCTATTTTTGTTATTGTTGTTGGATTATATGTCATCCAGAAAGGGGAAATTCCATTGTGGGAGACTTATTCCCCATAAGGACTGACAGAAGCAGTGTTTGTTTTGCTTAGGTGCTTGTCATTACCATACATCTTGTCCTGTTTGTCAAGCATTTGTCCCTAAAACTTTGCATAGTCGTCTCTGCTCTTTGGCTATTTACCTAGAGAACCAGCATCTTAAATTGTTGGCTTTGGGTACAGTGCCACAATTCTCCCAGCCTGAGGGTCAGCAGTCCACAAAGAAGGTGGTGAAGAAATTTGGTCAGATATTTCTGCTGTACCTCTTCCACCAGACGTCTCTCTTGAGGCTGGTGAAAGCCTGGAGGATCGCCTGGTTCTTCATTCGGATTCCCCTGCTGCGACTGCTTCCAAAGCAGGCATGAATCCAGCTTCTTGCAAGTCATTGGAGGCTCTGTAGACTTCCGTTTTGGATGTTCAGGGGAACTGCAGCTGATTTATATCCGAAGGGCATAGGGGTGTTCTGTAGATTCTTGTTAGGGAGGAGATTCCCACTGTAATGATTGAATGTCGGCAGGGGTCCAAACTGCCAAAGATGTTTAGGGCTGATATCCCTTTGAAAAAGAAGCAGAAAACTAAGCATATATCTTCTGCTGCTAAGGATCCTCAGTGTGAATGGCAGAATTTCACACAGGGCCTGTTTACTGCTCTTATGGCTTTGAAGCCCCCTCACGGGAGATTCTGTTTTAGACTTCCCCCCTTGATCTTTTACTGCCCTTAAGAGGCCTAGGGAGCAGGATTCTTCTGATAAGAAAGTAGATAATGATGAAGAATCGTCGACCTATTCCTCCCAGATTCCCTCTCCCTTGGGTTAGAGGACTCTATTAGTCCATATTCTCCTTTTGAGATTTCCTTTGGGGATACTGTTTCTAGTATGGTGGAGTTTTTCAAATGGGATTGTACCCAGGTTTCTGATGTTCAGAAGAGGTATTATGACCTCCTTCAAATGGAGTCTAAGCCCTCTGCCAT
The DNA here is from genome assembly GCF_019279795.1 of Protopterus annectens. Classification (NCBI taxonomy): domain Eukaryota; kingdom Metazoa; phylum Chordata; order Ceratodontiformes; family Protopteridae; genus Protopterus; species Protopterus annectens. The sequence continues at coordinate 1,703,308,088 of NC_056732.1, forward strand.
CCCTCCTGTTCTTGCTGCCTTGTTAGGCACTTTTTCCACAACTTCTCAGGCCCCTGATTCCCAGCTCCATGCTCCTAAAAAAATAGTAGGTTTTATAAGGTGCCTGATGGTTGTAAATCCCTTTACAAGTGTCCTTCTGCTGACCCTTTTGTGAGTTCTTTTTCTTCTTATAAGCCCTCCAAGCTTTTACCTTCCAATAATCGGTGTCCCTGTGACAAAGGCAGCAGAACCATGGAAAGATTTAGTGAGAAGGTGTGCACTGCTGCTACTCTGACATTTAGGGCTGTGAATTACAGACCCATATGACCAGGTATGTTTTGGGCCTTCTCTCTCAGGCGTTTCAAGTTGTTTCAGACTTGTCTGATTCTAAGGGGGAGGCTTTGGCCCTCTCTTTGTTGGGAGTCCTCTTCTCAAATAGTTAAATGTTCCATTAAATGTAGTTATGATGCCTCCTCTAGAGCTGCTGCTATTGGTTCTGTGTTGGGGAGATGTTCCTGGCTTTGCCTTCAGCCTCTGCCTGTTGATATAAATGCCAAGCTGATGGATGCTCCTCTTGACAATAAAAATCTGTTTTGTTCTGCAGCTGCTGAGTTTTTTAAGTCTCTTCAGGAAAAGGGTAAGGCTATGCAGGATTTAATTAAAACATGTTTTTGTTTCCCCTTTTCCCAAATTTCAGAGAAATTATCCTACCAAATCTTGTATTCAAACACACTGTAGATCTAGCTCCTCAGCGAACTGGCCTTCAAGGAGTTAATAATTACCAATTATTCCCACTCTTAAATATTCACATCAATTAAAATAATAAATAATTGAATTAAAAAACAGCCAGTCCATTCACTCATTTAATAATATTATTATAATAACTTCCAGTTGCAATCTACATTCAAACCAGCAGGTGTCAGAATTCCACACTTTAAAATAAACAGTTTCTTTATGTAACAATTTACTTTTTAAATCTGATTTGCTTTGTACTTTTACTTTCTCTACATTTATACATTCAGACCCCAAACTGTGGGCAGCAAAGTAAAAGGAGGTGGAGTTGCAGTATATATAAAAGACCTACACTCCTCCAAGCCATACCTATCAACCCGGAAACATCAAAAGTCTGGGCAAAGGCCCATGAAAAATAGGTACAAATCTGTATGCTGATTAACATAACATTTGCATACATAATTATGTAACCCCATCCACTCCGGTGGAATTGTGGGGTATCAACTTTCAAACACAAACTGAAGAACAGACAACCAAAATATTGCCCCAGAGTGCCCCTGCAGCTATTCCATTGTCCCATCACTTAGCTATTTCGCCCCATTTACCATAAACACTGTAATGTGCATACTGCTTTACTTCTACAGTGATTATTTGGATTTCATTTAAAACTTTTTTATTTTACATTTTATATCACAAACACTAATAGACATCTGCTAAACAAAGCAATAGTCTCACAGTGAAAATAGACTTAGCAATTTCTCTGCCTTTGAAACTCACATTCAGCATCTGGCCAGTGGTGGATAAAGATTATCTTTGGGCTGTTTTCAAATCATAGGCCCCTTGTACACGAAACATACATAGTTCTTTGATACCCCTTCCTGACTGTATTAAATTAAATTTCTTGTATAATACAGCACACTTGTTAGAGCATGTTTTAAATTTATTGTTTTGAACATTTTTCCAGTAAGCAATGAAACAAAATGCATGAACCACCTTCTTCTTCTTTCGGCTGCTCCCGTTAGGGGTCGCCACAGCTGATTATCTGTTTCCATTTCTTCCTGTCCTCTGCATCTTGCCCTGTCAGACCAACCACCTGCATGCCCTCTCTCACCACATCCAAAAACCTTATCTTAGGCCTTCCTCTTTTCCTGTTACCTGGCAGCTTCATCCTTAGCATCTTTTTCCCAATATACTCTGCATCCCTTCTCAGCACATGTCCAAACCAAAGTAATTTTGCCTCTCTGGCTTTATCTCCAAACCTTCCAACCTGGGCTAACCCTCTAATATACTTATTCCTAATCCTGTCCACCCTCGTCACACCAAGTGCAAATCTTAACACCTTTAACTCTGCCACTTCCAGCTCTGACTCCTGCCTTTTTGTCAATGCTACTGTCTCCAATCCATATAACATAGCTGGTCTCACTACCCTCTTGTAGACCTTCCCTTTCCCTCTTACATCTGTCACAAATCACTCCTGACACTCTTCTCCACCGACTCCATCCTACCTGTACTCTCTTCTTCACCTCTCTTCCACACTCGTCATTACTCTGAACTGTTGATCCCAAGTATTTAAACTCATCCACCTTCGCCACCTCTACTCCCTGCAGCCTCACCATTCCTCTATCCTCCCTGTCATTCACACACACATATTCTGAGTTAGTCCTGCTGACCTTCATTCCTCTTCTCTCTAGTGCATATATCCATCTCTCCAGGGTCTCCTCCACCTGTTCCCTACTCTCACTACAGATCACAATGTCATCTGCAAACATCATAGTCCACGGGGACTCCTGTCTGATCTCATCTGTCAAACTGTCCATCACCATTGCAAGTAAGAAAGGGCTCAGAGCTGATCCTTGATGTAATCCCACCTCCACCTAAAATGCATTACAAAATGCATGAACCATTAATGACAAAACTGCCCAGTTCAGAACATTTCTATCGTGAAAGTCTACTCAAATGCCTACAGTCCACCAGTATCAGTAAATATGCACAATCTCTGCAGAAGTAAAAGTCATCTAAATAATTCCACATTAAAGAGATCTGTAACTATTGAAGAGGATGCTGCTAGCAAACTATCTACAAGTAAACTGCCCTTGAAGAATAAATTGCCCATGTTGCATTAAAAAATGATAAGCTAGTAATATTTCAATAAGGAATGGATGGCAAACTGATAACAGGTTCATAGTTACTAGGTATCTCCACCAAAGGAGGACATTCTCAGGACTGCAGCATCCACCCCTTTAAAAGTACAACACAGTACAGTATAAGCAATCCATCTACATACTGTTTGACACTAAAGCCTTTGATACTGTTCCCCACTCAGGTATAATAGATAAACTCTGTCAACTAGGCATCAAGCTATATGTTACCAAATGGGTAGCAAACTGTCTTACTGATAGAACCCACTTAGTCAAAATAGGGGAAGCCACCTCAAGCAGTAGACCCGTAACAAGAGGTGTACTTCAGGGTTCAGTCTTGGGGTGTCTGTTATTTGGGATACACTTTTCTGAGGTGCAGGCCAAAACCAGTGGGCTATGGCTGACAAAGTTTGCAGATGACTGCAAGCTGGGTGCTGTCATCAATTCCCCTAGTGATGTGCACATCCTCCAAGAGTGTTTCACCCAAACAAATGACTGGTGCCAGAAACGTATTTTCAAACCAAATGCCAAAAAATGCATCATCATACCCTTTGGGGAGAGTGATGTCCCCACAAGTGATCACATTGATAATAAGGTACTAAGCACGCAATCAGTCATGAGGGACTTTGGCACCAAGGTTGATAGCAAACTTACTTTTGACCACCATATTGCCTCTGTTGTAAAGAAAGCTTTCTACGTGGCCCACCTCATTAGTAAGGGTATCTCTTTCATGGACAAAGGTGGTCATAACATCCCTGTATTCTTCCCATATAAGACCCATTATTGAGTACAATGCCCCTTTCAGCATGTACCTCCCAAAGCACATGCAGCAGCTGGAGAGACCACAGAGGTTCCCCACCAGGAGAATCCAGGGCCTCAAACATCTACCCTACACAGAAAGGCTAAAGGGCATGTCCCTCTACTCAGTCTCCTACAGACTCCTCAGAGTTGACCTCTGTCTGGCATACAAAGAATTCTCAGACCCCACCTTGATGGGACTGCTGCATCTCCTCAAGTCGAGCACCGTTCGAGTAACCTGCACGTGCAACCTCATCTTGGTCTCTGACATCAATAGCACTTGTTGGCAGGACAGATTTGTATCCCAGAGACTCCCCCTTTTGTGGAATAGACTCCCTCTCCACGTAAAACAGAGTACCTCATTAATCCTTTTTAAGCACAACCTGGATAACTGGATGGGGAACAGAAAATACACCCCTGGGATTCCACCTGTGTCCCTGCTGGACAGTGGCATAGGTTGCTGACTTGTTGGAACATGGGCTAAATTCTTGGCTAGGCTTGTAAGGGCTTCAGAGCCAATAGCCTAGTAACTTCCTATGATCCTGTGATCCTATGTCGGATTTACTTTTTAATTATCACAAATAAAACTTTAATCTTGTGACATTTGATTGTACAGGAGAGACAGACAGCCTTATCACACACTGTGAAATTCTTCCAGAGGGTGAATTTTGTCAAGCAGTGTTTGAGTAGAACTAATTTTATTTTCTCATTGATGTCTTTGTATGTGTAATCTTTACATGTAGGAGTGTACTGGTGTAGTGAGCAACTAAAACAAATGTGGCCTTATATATGGGCAGCCCGTTTCATAATTTTTTTTTTTTGTGTTGGCTTTAGGTCCTGCATTTTCTGTTTCAAACCTTGACATGACAGACTCTAAAATAATTGAAATGGTTGTGAATGAACTATTATGTCCTTGGGCTGTTCAGTAAGACAGACTTCTAGAAATAGACTGTATTTACCTCGTTCTGTACTGTTTGAGTGCGTCTGTTGCCATGTTGTAGGCTACACACTCAAGTGTGATAGCCATTTCTGTGCATTTAAAGTGTTTTTTTGATTGTATCTGCTTTGTTTTCTGAAAAAAACAAAAAAAAATACTTGTTTTCCCACCTTTCTAAGCTAGTATAGTCCAGTTTTCAGGTTAGTGCTGAATTCAGGGCTGTGTTGTTGGTTTCTGTGTTTGCCCATACCTTTCTTGGATAGAAGAAAGTTTTTCTGTTCACTGTGAGAAAGGGAGCTTTGAGCAGCCTATCAGTCCCTGGAGGAGTGGTTTCGGCCCAGAAATTAGAAGTTTATTGGCCATTTTGGGCAAATTTCTCTCTCTTTCATTTCCCTGTTATAAATCCCCCATTTGTGTGGTTCTGCATGCCGGGTAGCTAGGGTATAAGTATTCCCGGCTCCACAAAGTCTACTCTTCAATTTTTCCCTTGGAACTAGACAAACTTTCAACTTAAGCACTCAAACCATTCACTTCTCTTCCCGGCACTTGCTCAAAACTCATAGCAAGGACTTATAAACCCTAGCACTAGACCCCCCTACACTGTAGAGAAGAACAAGGCTCTCTATTCGACCTTAACTGCCAGTCAGTAAAACAGTTCACTGTACCTATCCAGGTATGTCCAAAGGGCAATTTCAGGTGTACTCTCCAATCCAACTGGTGAATCTGGGCATTTTGAGGCAATGTTACAATTGCCTCATGTACACAGACAACCCTCTCCTCCTTCCACCAAACACTAATACATGTGAGAGATGCAATTATACAGCCAAACTGGAGGCTAAGCTCTCTCAACCCAAGACTGGACCAGGCAATCAAGAGGAGAAGGGAATTACTTGCATCACACTACCAGTCTCACATAGACCATGAAACCAGCACCGGCAAAAAACACACATAAGTACATGAAAACATACTCAGAGGCTCTAAATAAAAATTTGCAAAAGCAACAGAGACCTCCAAAGCAGACATCCAAGCAACCTCCACCCTCCAACACAAACCATGAAACACATACTTCACAAAACCAGTGTGCCACACAATCACAGCCCTTAAGGCAAAGTAACATACCCAACACACTAGTAATAGGTGACTCTATAGTCAGGCACACTGACGTCCCACTCACTAAGCTGAACAAGGAGAAGGTTACTGTTAGCTGCCTGTCTGGTGCCAGGATCCGCCACATAACACAAACGCTCAGGTCACTCCAGAACAAGTACAAATATGACTGTCATTGTCCATGTTGGTGTGAATGACCTGAGCCATACCTCCCTGGACTACATGAAAAGAGACATTGAAGAGCTCTCTGATCACGTAGCCCAGGCCGGTATGAACCTGAGTAGCATCCTGCCCTCACCAAGAATGATACAACGGTATAGAGAAAAAATTATCAATTTCAATAATTGGCTAAGCTTCTGGTGTCATTCAAAGGGGATGCAGTGTCTGTCAGCCTGGGATGACATGCTCGACAAGCCATTGGCTTGCACCTTTCACCCTTAGGCTTTCGAATACTGGCCAAGGCTCTTGCCACCCCCATAGTGCCTTTTTTAGGCAAGGCTCAAAAGACAAACCCACCGCCGTAAATGGCACAAGTAACAAAAAACTGAGGGTAATGCTACTCCATGCCAGAAGTCTAAACCTCAAAATGTACACACTCGAGGCACTCCTCAGTATGGAGAAAATCGATAAATGTGCAGTAACAGAAACCTGGTTTACGGCTCCAGAGAGCACCCCAGCAGTACTAGGCTACAACTCATACCATACATTTCGGCCACGAAACCAGGACCAAAATACAAAAGGCGGGGGAGTATCCATATTCATCAAGGATACCCACACCTCCAGGTTAGTGGCACAGCACGATGCTTCAGAGATCATCCACGTGCAACTAACAATGGGCAAAACTGCTATTCATATTATAGCTTGCCACCCACCATGTCCCAGGATCCCCACTCCGCATTCCTGAAAACACTGGGAAACATAAAGGTCCTACCAAACATCCTGATATTGGGTGATTTCAATTACCCAAACATTAACTGGGAGAACTACTCAAGTACAAACTCCCTTGCTCAACATGTCCTAGAATTTATAAACTCAAACACCCTGGATCAACTGGTCAACACCCCCACCAGAGGTGACAACATATTGGACCTGGTTATCACCAACATGGGCAACCGGTGTTCCACACCAGATGTCAACCCCTCGCTGGTTTGATCTGACCATAAAATAATCACTCTGGATATCCACATTCCGCCACCACCCCCGTTCAAAGAAACCACCGTGAAAAACTTTCCAAAAGCAAACTTCACGTTAATTAAGACCAAGTTGGGAAGTTTCAAAGCCTCCATGCTAAAGGATAACGCTGTCCAAGCTGTAAAATCCTTTACTAATGCACTCTACGGGCACCTACAAGAATGCATGGATCGTGCTATCCCAGACAAAACCAAGACTCACTCCTCCAAGAAAAGGAAACCATTCTGATTGACCCCTGCCATAAACAAGCTATACAATAGAAGGAGGAAACTAGTACAGAAAAAGAGTAAAATCCCAAGAAGGGAAGACATCCCTGATCGGTATCAGCAAGAAACTATGTTCCCTCATAAAATCATCCAAGGCTAGCTTCGAAAGAAAAATTGCCATGGATTCCAAAGATAACCACAAGGCATTATTTAGCTATGTCAAGAATCTAAGTGCTAATTCTCAGATCTGCTCAGAGTTCATGCAGAATTGCACAAAATACACTGAACCGACCGATATAGCCAACATCCTGGCAGACAGGTTCAATGCAAACTTCACCCCCCTCTCACCCCCAAAAGGGACCATAACTATACCAGAAGAATGTAGTGCCCCTGAAATCACAGACACTCAGGTTAAAACAGCCCTCTCCAAAGCTAAAAACACAGCATCAGTGGGACTGGACATTGCCCCAGGCTGCGTCCTCCATGAGCTCAAAGATGAACTAACCCCTCACCTAAACACACTGTTTAAACTCAGCCTCTCCACAGGCTACATGCCCACAGAGTGGCGCACAGCAACAATTACTCCACTCCACAACGGTGGAGCCACAATGGACCATGGGAACTATCGCCCTATAAGCCTGACTAGCTTGGTCTGCTAAGCTATGTAGTGCATCATCATGGATCTCATTAACAGAAACATTGTAAACCTTCAAACACTGGACCCTACCCAGTTCGGCTTTGTTAAGGGCAGATCATGCCTCCTAAACCTGGTGGACTTCTTTGACACAGTTACCAAGGCTATATACGAGGGAAAGGTGGTCCACACAGCCTACCTAGACCTCGCAAAGGCTTTCAACACCATTCCCCACTCAGGTATTCTAGACAAGCTCCCCAGCCTGAACATAAAAGCCTACATCATGAGATGGGTTGCCAACTGGCTCACGAAAAGAACCCACATGGTAATAGTTGCTGGTGCTAGGTCTGACTCTAAATCGGTTACAAGTGGCATTCCCCAGGGCTCAGTCCTAGGACCCCTCCTGTTCGGCCTATACTTCTCAAAGGTACAGGCAAGCACAGGAGGACTATGGTTGACCAAGTTTGCAGACGACTGCAAACTAGGGGCTATAACTGACTCTCTGGCTGACACAGACATCCTCCAAAAGGGTCTCACTGAGACAGATACCTAGTGTCAAAACCATGGCCTCAATCTAAATGCCAAAAAGTGCATAGTCATCCCCTTTGGAAAAAACAAAGTACCCACAAACTACCACATAGGTGGTAGCCCATTAAATACGGAAGACGTAATAAGGGATCTGGGGACCAAAGTAGATAGTAACCTCTCCTGTGATAATCACATTGCCATAGTGGTTATAAAATCCTTCTATATGGCTCACCTAATCACAAAAGGGTTTGCATCCAGATCGAAAGAGGTCATTGGGCCCCTCTGCACATCACTCATCAGACACATCATAGAGAACAATGCCCTATTTGGGATGTATCTTACAAGACACCTGCAACAACTGGAAAGATCACAGAAGTACCTCACCAAGAGGATCACTGGCCTCAAGCAGATGCCCTATGCAGCTCAACTGAAGAAACTCCAACTGTACTCTGTTTCATACCACCTACTCAGAGGTGATCTCTGCCTGACATACAAGGCCATGTCCACCCCAGAATTGATGGACATGCTCCACCTAAAGAAAACCATATCTCCTCGAGCCACACGCTCCAGGGATCTAAACCTCACCACAACAATAAATAGGATGTGCTGGAGGGATAGATTCCTGTCCCAGAGACTTCCCATGCTCTGGAACAAGATTCCAATCTACATTAGGCAGAGCTCTTTGCTAACCCTCTTCAAGAGAAACCTTGACGAGTGGATGGGAAGCAGAAAGTTTACCCCAGGGATCACTTAAATGGCTCTGCTGGACAGAGGCACAGGGAACTAATCTAAGGGGACAGTGAAAGCCGACACATTCTGGCTAGGCTTATAAATGCCTCCGGGCAGATAGCCTCGTACCTACCTGTGAACCTATGTGAATGATTTTTGTATTTTGCTTTCTTCTGTTATTTTTGTTTTTGAGAGATACCTTGGAATTGCCACAAACTGTTGGTTAACTAGTATACATAATTGACTAAAATGTCTGCAAAGACGTTCATGGTTGCATTTTCATTTTATGTAGATCATGCAGCTTTGTAATGTAAGCATTTGTATCTTTGTATGAGATTGTCCCAAGCTGAGATTAAATGTAAAAGGATGCAACAAAAAAGTTGCCTTGATTGTGTCAGTAGTAGAGAAAATTTAAACAAAGTTTTAGACCCTCTGGTCTTAAGCACCTTCTATCAGCAAGCCATTGATATGTTTTATGTAGACTGACTGCCATCAAAGTTAATGTATTGTCAGCTTTTTTATGAAGAAATAGTTTCTGTTGCTTTAGATTTAATTCCAGTATAGTGTACTAAAAAACTGCAAATGTGAACAACACTAATGTATCTGAAGTCTTGACTGATGGGTAGTATTTCATTCCTTTTATGCACTGAGCAGTTTTTGTTATTAAAATTCATCTTCCAGTTCCAGCTATCCTGCTTAATATGAGGACGTTTCTATTGTTATTGTTTGTGTGTGTGTGTGTGTGTGTGTGTGTGTGTGTGTGTGTGTGTGTGTGTGTGTGTGTCTGTGTGTGTGTGTGTATGTGTGTATTTGTCTTTGAGGACAGTATCGATACTGTCCAAGCTACTATACCTGTGCCGTTTCAGTAGTGTGGGCTTTTTTATTTTTCCAGTAAAATGAGTCCCTTGACGTTTTGGTTACTAGCTATGTCACAATGACAGGAATTTACTATATCTGCACTACAGGACTGGCTTGCACAGTGGTTTTCATTCCTGCACTTCAACTCATACATTCCCTTCCAAGGATGAGACATAGACATCCCAAGACTCAGCAAAAGCACTATGAGCCATCCTTTCTTGTCCAAGGAGCCGTTTCACCAAGTTTGTTCTCTTGAAAGATGAGAACTGGGTGTGTGGGAGCAGGACAGATAGTGGTCCCATAGTTTACCTGTCCATGGCTTAACCCTCTCCCCTGTAGGTGACTTTGTGAACTCTATAGTGGGTGCTGGGTTAGAGAAAGACATGCATGCTTCCACATAATCACACAAAAACATACTCGGAGGCTCTAAATAAAGATCTGCCTAAGCAGCAGAGACCTCCAAAGCAGACACCCAAGCAACCGCTACACCAAAACAAAACACGTGCAACACATATCTCACAAAGCCAGTGTGCTGAACAGTCACAGCCCTTAAGGCTAAACAACACACCTGATACACTTGTAATAGGTGACTCTATCGTCAGGCACACTGACGTCCTGCTCACCAGGCTGAACAAGGAGAAGGTCACGGTGAGCAGCCTGTCTGGCGCTAGGATCCGCCACATAACACAAGCACTCAGGTCACTCCACGGCAAGTACAAATATGACTCGGTCATTGTCCATGCTGGTGTGAATGACCTGAGACATACCTCCCTGGACTACATGAAAAGAGACATAGAGGAGCTCTCTGAGCATGTAGCCCAGGCTGGTATGACCCTGACCTTGAGTAGCATCTTACCCTCACCAAGAATGATGCCACAATATGAAGACAAGATGATCAATTTCAACAATTGGCTTAAGTATTGGTGTCATTCAAAGGGGATCCAATGCCTGTCAGCGTGGGATGATATGCACGACAAACCACGATGCTTTGCTAGGGACGGCTTGCACCTGTCACCCCTGGGCTTTCGGATATTGGCAAAGGCTCTTGCTACCCCCATAGTGCCTTTTTTAGGCAAGGCTCAAAAGACAAACCCACCTCCATAGGTATCACAAGGGATAAGAAACTAAGAGTAATGCTACTCAACGCTAGAAGTCTAAACCTCAAGATGCACGACTTCGAAACTCTCCTTAGCATGGAGAACATAGATATCTGTGCAGTAACAGAAACCTGGTTTAGGACTCCCGAGAGCACCCCAGCACTACCAGGTTATACCTCATACCATGCTTTTCGGCCCCAAAACTTGGACCGAACCACAAAAGGAGGGGGAGTATCAATATTCATCAAAGATACCCACATCTCCAGGTTGGTGGCAAAGCAGGAAGCATCAGAGACTATCCATGTGCAACTAACAGTGGGTAAAACTGCCTTCCAGTTTCTAGCCTGCTACAGACCACCCTCCCAAACCCAGGAACCCCACTCGGCCTTCCTGAGAACACTGGAAAATATGAAGGTCTCTCCGAACACCATTATATTGGGCGACTTCAACTACCCAAACATAGATTGGGAGCATTACTCTAGCTCCAACACCCTTGCCCAAAGGTTCCTAGAATTCATAAACTCAAATGCTATGGAACAACTTGTTACCACTCCCACAAGAGGGGAAACATACTGGACCTGATCATCACCAACATGGGGAATCTATGCTCCAGACCAGAAGTGTATCCCTCACTGGTAAGATCAGACCATAAACTGATCTCACTGGATATTCACATCCCGACCCCACCCCCTGCCCAGAAAACCACAGTGAAAAACTTCTCTAAAGCAAATTTCACACTCCTCAAAACCGAGGTAGAATCCTTCAAAGCCCTCGGGCCTGTGGAAAATATGGCCCAGACCGCAGAATCCTTTATAAATGCATTCTATGAACACCTTCAGGAATGCATGGATCATGCAATCCCAAATAAAACCAAGACCCAATCCTCCAAAGGCAGACGACCTGTCTGGTGGACCCCAGCCATAAACAAACTATACAATAGAAGGAGGAAGCTACTACATGATAGAGCAAAATCCCAAAAAGGGAAGGCATCTCTGATCAGTATTAGCAAAAAACTAAGGGCACTCATAAAATCGTCAAAGGCCAGCTTTGAGAGAAAAATTGCACAGGACACTAAAGATAATCACATGGCTTTCTTTAGTTATGTTAGGAACCTGGGTGGGAATTCACAGATATGCTCAGAATTAGTCCAAAATGTCAAAAAATACACGGATCCCACAGACATTGCCAACATCCTAGCTGACAGGTTCAGCGCAAACTTCTCCCCCCCTTCCCCACCAAAAGGGCAAATATCTATCCCAGCAGAGTGCTGCCCCCCCGACATCTCAGATGCTCAGGTGGGAGCCGCCCTCTCCAAAGCAAAAAACACAGCATCAATGGGACCAGACGGTGTCCCAGGCTGCGTCCTACATGAACTCCAAGAAGAGCTAAACCCAAACATAAAACTACTGTTCAATCTCAGCCTTACTACAGGATATGTACCCAAAGAGTGGCGTACAGCAACAGTGGTCCCTGTCCACAAAGGTGGTGCCTCAACGGACCCTGGAAACTATCGCCCCATAAGCCTGACTAGCTTGGTCTGCAAAGCTATGGAAAGGATCATTATGGACCTCATAAGTAAAGATATTGGGGACCTACAGACACTGGATCCTACCCAGTTTGGCTTTGTTAAGGGCAGATCCTGCCTCTTAAACCTGGTTGACTTCTTTGAAACAGTCACCAAGGCCATTGACGAAGGGAAGGTGGTCCACACAGCCTATCTGGACCTCGCAAAAGCCTTCGATACAATACCCCACTCGGGCATTATAGATAAGCTCTCACCAGCTTAAATATAATCCCCTATGTCACTAGATGGGTTGCAAACTGGCTCAAGGACAGAACCCACATGGTTAGAATTGCTGGAGCCATGTCAGACTCCAAACCAGTTACAAGTGGCATCCCACAAGGCTCAGTCCTGGGACCTCTCTTGTTTGGTATATATTTCTCGGAGGTACAGGCCAACACGGAAGGACTGCGGCTGACCAAGTTCGCAGATGACTGCAAACTGGGTGCCATAATCGACTCTCCAGCCGACACAAGCATCCTCCAAAAGGGCCTCATAGAAACAGACAACTGGTGCCAGAGCCATGGCCTCAAGCTAAACGCCAAAAAGTGTATAGTCATCCCCTTTGGCAAAAACAGTACCCACAAATTACCACATAGGTGGTAATCCATTAAGTACAGAAGAAGTCATTAGGGACCTGGGGACCCAAGTTGATAGCAATCTCTCATTTGACAACCACGTGGCCAAAGTGGTTAGAAAAACATTTTATATAGCCCACCTAATCATGAAGGGATTCACATCTAGATTAGGGGAGGTCATCGTGCCTCTTTACTCATCCCTCATCAGGCCCATAATAGAGTACAATGCCCCTTTTGGGATGTACCTTACCAAACACCTGCAGCAACTGGAAAGACCCCAAAAGTACCTCTCCAAGAGGATCAAAGGGCTCAAACAGATGCCTTATGCTGCCCGGTTAAAGAAACTCCAGCTGTACTCAGTGGCATACCGCCTGCTCAGAGGTGACCTGTGCCTGACGTATAAGGCCATGTCCAACCTGGAATTAAGAGACATGCTGCACCTCAAAAATTCCAAATCCCATCGAGCTACACGCTCGAGAGACTTGAACCTCAGCACTGAAATAAATAGGACATGCTGGAGGGACAGATTCATAACCCAGAGGCTCCCTTCACTATGGAATAAAATCCCAGCCCAGGTTAGGCAGAGTCCCTCATTGACTCTCTTCAAGAGGAATCTTGACGAGTGGATGGGAGATCATAGGCACAGTATACTAACCTCGAAAAAGGGCATAGCAAAATTAATTTAAAATGGGTGGCGAAAGCCAAACATACTCTGGCTAGGCTTCTAAATGCCCTAGGGCAGATAGCCTAGTATGAACCTATGAACCTATATCTACCTCCCAGATTTAGTGATACACTCACCACTGTAACAGTTCAAGCCTGACCAGCCTCTTTCATGTGTGATTACCCACCCACTGGTAGGTATCATAATTTGGCAGGCCTAGCTGCCTCCTCATCCCCCCAGGATGGGGAAATTGATGTTGGCTACTCAAGTCCATCCACCCCTGCCCAACCTCTCCAACACCAGCCACTAGTTGAACTCTGGTCACCTGACTTGCAGTCAGGGCTTCACCCCTTGACACCCTTGGTGCTGAACTTGAATCCTACTGTTTTTTTATGCATTCTGTTCCTGTACTCATGCCATGTATGAATAGTTATGTTCACGCAATAGTTCTTACCACTCACAGGGTACTGCTTGGGTGTGTATGTGGTGGGAGGGGGCATTTCTTTGCTTCATTCCATTTTAGCCGTTTGTAACATTATGTTCCAACTTGTGATCTGTTTTACTGCTTATGTTGCTGAAAAGATTTTACTTTCTAAGTCATTGAATGAACACTTTAGAAGTGCTGTATTTAAATAACTGTGTTCCTTCTGTTAATTTCAGGGTGGAACTTGCCTGCATTCCTCACAGTTCTCATTGCCCTGGGAAACATCGGTCCAGTTGCTGTTGCGCTCGCTCATAAGTTTGCTCCAGGAAAGCTTAACGAGCAGCTCTTCATTCATTCCATCCAAGCGACAGGTGCCGCCGCTGCTGCTTTCCTGGCTACTTTCTGGCAGTGGACTGTAGAGGTCGATGAGGTTTCACGAAGTGTGCCTTACATGGTGTTGGCATTTGTGCTGGGAACTGTCTGCTGTACATCCAATGTCACATTCCTGCCATATATGTACAGCTTTCCTCCTGTGTACATCAGAACCTTTTTTATTGGGCAAGGTTTGAGTGCGCTGTTTCCCTGTGTTGTGGCATTGGCTCAAGGGGTTGGAAAACTGGAATGCCGGAATAATACATTTGGGAATGCATCGGAGCCAGTGTACTTTGAAGAAAAATTCCCAGCTGATCATTACTTCTGGTTCCTTTTTTGTATGATGTCCATTTCTGCCATTTCATTCTTTGCTTTGGTTCATTGGCAGGCAAGGGAGACATCAGGCAATGCAGATATAAATTGTACAAATGAAACCGCCACCAAGGAGGAGTCTGACCCACTGAACAGTGGAACACCAGTGTCAAATGGAGAATTAGAAATCGCAAGGGGTCCACCAGATACACATTCCGCCTCCTTCTGGACACTAACCAACTGCTACCTCCTAGTGTTGCTTTTCCTGTCCAATGCACTCACTAATGGGGTGTTACCATCAGTACAAACCTATTCCTGTCTACCTTATGGAAGTATGACCTATCACCTTTCAGTGGTGTTAGGAAACATCTCTAATCCAGTGGCTTGCTTCATTGCCATGTTTATTTTGTGCAGGTAGGTGGCCACTACCCTTACCCTAATGGTGTGTCTTGCTAAAATTACATATTTCTGTACTGAAGTCGTCACCTGGTACCCAACCTGCTCTGTTCTCAGCTATGTATTCGTCAGTATCCACTAAATTTCCCATTCTGAATGGATGCACAAAACAGTAACAATCTGATCTGTTCATTTACCCATCCCATCAGACCAGGCTGAGGAAACTCCAAGAATAGATGTATGAGCATCCCAGCCTATCAGTAGGAAGAGCGCAGTTTTTTAAGTGTGGAATTCTCTCTTCACAGTGTTTGGTCTGCTATGATGTCTTTTAACATTTTAGGTTATGCGACACCAACTGTACGAGATGCTGGTGCTTAAAGCACCTTCTAATTCGATGTCCTCCAGGTTATAGAAATCTGCGAGTTCTTTACATAGAGTAGATAACACATATGGTAGTCCTGTAGTGGAAGCCATTTAGGAATTGCAGGTTCTGTTAGGAGTATTGCAGTCTGGTTAGCCAGGATTAGTCAGCACCTTATTAAAAGGGTGAGGGGACAAAAATGTTGATAAATGTGTGAACTCTGCTGTGAAATCTCCTGTGGGGCAGTCATGTTGCAGCAGTCTAATCACCTTCATTTAAAATTAAGGTATAAGATGTAAAATGGAATTATTTTTGAAAACTGTTGTCTCCGTAGCAGAAGTTCTAAACTTAGAATCGAGGATCAGTCTTTATTACCAAGGGTAAAATGCAGGTGTAAGTTGATAAGATCCTGAAGAAATAGTCTCTGAATTTGCCATGTCTGTAGCAGGTGGATGGAGGACAAAGGACTAAGCAGGTCTCCAGTATGATGGATGAGGCACTGAACAAGGTTTGGACAAAGAGAAGGAGGGATGGGTGGCACCCGGAGGAGAGTGTGAGGATGGCTAGGCCTGCAACAGGAGGCTAAGGAGTGATGACTCAGCAGGCCTGGTGGTGTGGGGTGAGGTACTATTTTGGCCTCAAACAAGAGGTGTGAGAGACTGAACAGGCCTTGATACTGCGGGGGGGGGTAGAATTGGCTGTGCCTCTGTGGGAATTTGAGGAGACTATCTTGAGATATTGAACTTAAAACATAATGCTAGTTAGGGTCACAGAGCTGTACTGTGATGCATAAATTTGTTGAGATATTCTGTCAAGACAATGAAAGGTCATCTGGACCTATATGAAGGAAAGTGGTAGAGTATCTTGGGAGAGAAAGAGAGATAAGAAAATTGGCTAGAGAATGACTGAAAAGAGAAGACTTATGACAGTAAGGCATGAGTGTTGAAGAAGCCAGGAGAGTGGCATATTGAATAGAGAGATGATAGCAATTGACATGACACCCGGACCCATGTAGGAAATGGAGAAATGGGATTGAATATGATGCGACTGAAAAGAAAAATAGTGATTATGAGCCCACAGTGGGAATTGGCACATGCCATGAAGAAGGTGGAACAGAATTAACTAGGCAGAATTAGGTTGTATGGAATAGCAGTGGGTGCCAATCAGGTACAGTGTCATAAAATACCCAGTTCTTTGGCAAGTGTTTATATGGTAGTGTTATAATTTTACTATGTTCATATACAGTGTTGTTCCTGATAAAGAACATATTGCTTCAGTTACTGCACCATCAGTCTGCATATTTTATATTTTACATCATAACGTTATTTCAGATGCTGTCTTGATAATCTAATGTATTCATTTTATAGGTTCATAGTAAATAAGCCTAACCAATAACCAGAGATTAAAATCAAACCTTGTACCTTGTGTCTGTGAGATTATGCCACCTTCCCCTTTAAATATTTGTAATCCCATAATCCAGATAGGTTCATGGGTGATTACTAGGTTAATGACTCGGAGGGCCATTTGAGCATAGCCATGCTTCCTAAGACTCAAACTCTGTACCTGTGGTAGCTTCAGTACTGTGCTACACAGCTGAGATGTATTTTTTTAAGATGCTTGTTGGTTCAGGTTTCCTTGTATGATGTTGCTGACATAGAATATCTAGTGTGACAAAATGAGAGTTAAAGCAACTAATGTTTTGCATCCTGGAATCCACAGCTTCAGTGGTGATCAGCTAGCAGCAACCAGAAGCTGCATGTATTGTGGTACACTGTGCTTCTAACAAAGTCAGAGTTTGAATGTACACCTCACTGAGGCTAGTCACACAGCTGATGTATGTGTGTTATTTATTAAGACACCTGTCATGACAAGGTGTCAGAACTAGAGAAACTTGTCTGCAGAAGTGAAAAAGACTGTGCTTCAATGGTCTCACAGGTTCATACTAGGCTATCTGCCCTGGGGCATTTATAAGCCTAGCCCGATTGTGTTTGGCTTACGCCACCCCTTGATTTGAGTATACTGTGCCCTTTTTAAAGTTTATAGGTTTTTTGAAATACAGATGTAGTTGAAACCATTAGGAATGTTTTCACTTCAAGGAATTGTAGAAAGAAATGGAAACTTTGGATCCAGAAATTCTCTTTCTTATTATGAGTAGATTTAACAGAAGCTAAAAAAAGTTGCAATGTGCTACATTCTTGCATATCAGTGGGAAAGAAGTAAGCCTTTAAGGTATTTATCTCTTGCTTTTACCTCCCTGCCTTACTTTACTCATGCATGCTAACCGTAACCTTGACATTGTACTTGCCCCTAACCATATTCATACATATTAACTTATGGAAACCTTGTTCTCTAACAGTACTACTACACAAGACACTTGGAGGTAAACACACACACACACACACACACACACACACACACACACACACACACACACACGCACACACGCACACACACACACACACACACACACACACACACACACACACACACCACTAAATGTATCCCCTTACCTAGTCCTTACTGTAAGCCTAGCCCACAAACACTCTTACATATTCCCGGGGGTACACACAGACACACACAACACACACACAGACACATATCACTTAATGTATATCCCCTTACATAGTCCCTACCGTAACCCGAACCAACACTAATACACATTCCCGGGGGTATGTGTGCACACACACACACACACACACACACACACACCACTAAATTAATCTCCTTACCTAGTCCTTACCATAACCCAAACCCACAAACACTCGTACACATTTCCAGGGATACGTGCATGTGCTCACACACACACGCACACACACCACTAAATGTATCCCCTTACCTAGTCCTTACTGTAACCCTAATCCACAAATACATTCCCATTCCAAACCATTTACTATGCAAACAACTATTCAGACTTCCTGCTTTTGAAATAAAATGCACTTGACAAGGGACAGAGTGCATTCAATATCTTTACTCACCCAAACACGCTATCGAACAGATTGCTATTCAACTCAGTAAAGAAGTATTCTAAGCCACAGTTGTAATAGATACGGAGCAGAAGTTCATCACCATACCCACAATGAAAATTGAGTATAATGGAAAATATCACTGTGGTAATAAATACTTTTTGGATATGCTGCCTGTATGTAAAACATCATATATCAGTCCCTCTTTGATTGTTCTATGAATCGTTTGGGTAGTAACCATTCTTGGCTTTATTAAACCGAGAAAAAAAAATATTGTTTTTCCACCCTAGGGTTTTCATTCAGAACTACACTGAATTTGACCACGCCACAATGCTTACTGCAAGACGTTACTTGCAACATGTAGAAATGAAAAAAAGATTCTGATAAAATGAACAAGACTTTTGCATGTGAAATTGTGCAAGTGTGATAAAGACATCCTGTATGCCATTATTTCAAGTGGCTTACTGAGGAGAAGATCAGAGCAACATCCATAATGGAAATGGGATATAATGCAAAATATCAGACTGTAGCAGTGAACACATCTGTGACAGCTGATACGCTTCCTATACATCAGTTTCTCTTTATATACATACATAAATGTGTGTCTATATAAAGTGGCTATAAAAAGTGTACACACCCCTGTTAAAATGCCAGGTTTTTGTGATATAAAAAATGAGACCACGATAAATCATTTGAAAACTTTTCCCGGCTGTAATTTGACCTATAACTTGTACAGTTCAATTGAAAAACAAATAAATCTGTTAGGAGGAAAAATATAAAAAAATGTACAATAAGCTAGTTGCATAAGTGTGCACACCCTTAAACTAATACTTTGTTGAAATACCTTTTGATTTAATTACAGCATTCAGTCTTCTTGGGTAGGAGTCTTACCAGCTTGGCACATCTTGACTTGACAATATTTGGCCACTTTTTCTTGCAAAAGCGCTCCAAATCTGACTGCGAGGGCATCTCTTGTTCACAGCCCTTTTCAGGTCACCCCACAGATTTTCTATTGGAATTAGGTCTGGGCTCTGGCTGGGCCATTCCAAAACATTAATTTTCTTCTGGTGAAGCCATTCTTTTGTTGATTTGGATGTATGTTTGGGGTCATTGTCGTGTTGAAAGATGAAATTCCTCTTTATCTTCGGCTTTTTAGCAGATGCCTGAAGGTTTTGGGCCAAATGTGACTGGTATTTGGAACTGTTCATAAGTCCCTCCACCTTGACTAAAGCCCCAGCTGAAGAAAAGTAACCCCAAAGGATGATACTGTGCCACTACCATGCTTCACTTCACTGTCACTTTTGTGCTTTGTTTAACGCCAGAACTGTACTTCGTCAGGCCCTTATTTTAGCTAGATATTTTCGCTTACAGTCCTCAAATTCCGATATGGCTTCATTAAGCCATCCGACAGCAGATCTTCCAAAAAACATAAGGATAAAGACAGAGACAGACAGCACAGGTACAAACCTAAGACAACACTTCAGTTAAGCTAGTCAACAGTTCTCCTGTCCTCATAGAGGCACTATCGCAGCCCCTGATGCCCACTTCTGTGGATTCGCAGGCCACTACCGAGACCCTTTCGGAGTGCCACAAAACTCTTCTTCGAGTCCCTGACTCGCACAAATTTCTTTTCAAAAATCCTACTGCTGACTCTGAGGTAATTCTCAAGGGCTTAAAGGGATTAAAGCAACCTCTGCTAAGAATCCCACCCCCTCAGATAGGGATTCCAGAGCACTAGACAGATGGGGTAAAAAAGTGTACACCTCTGCTACTCTTGCTATCAGAGCACTGAATTGTCACTTCCAATATGCTAACATTTCAGCAACATACCATGGAACTCCTCAAACAGAAAGTGTCTTCCTTTCCTGCTTGTGTTGAAAATAGAGTTACAAGAGTTAATGCATTCTGCAAGTCAAGTAACTAAGCACACCTTACACTGTGGTTTTGACGCCCTAGAAGCTTCTTGCAGGGCAGCAGTCACCGGTTCTGTCCTTAGAAGGCATGCTTGGCTTAAAGAACAGCTGTTGCCAGACCATGTCAAATGTAAATTTTTGGATGCACCCTTGAACAAAGACAACTTATTTGACACCAAGGCAGTGGAGGTCTTAAAAAAGATGGAAGAAAAAGCTAAATCTATGCAGATAGTTAAGGATTTCCTACAGGTCCAGCCACTCAGGTTCAGCAGGCATTGCCCCTCCAAGCATTGGTCCTTTCCTGCCCCCACCAAGTCAGTTCAGCCCAGACCCCGGGGAAGCAGACCCCCATACAGCAGCCACAGGGAATGCAGAGATCAAAGCAATGGAGTTCCTCCACTGCAAAACCAGCAAGTTCAAAGCCACCCCCTCATGGTAAGAACTCACAATGACTCTCCTCCCCCACCCCCTCCCTCTGCCCACCTGCACTTGCCCTTAGGAGGAAAGCTCTCCTTCCACGCAAGCACCTGGGCCACCATTACCAATGACCGCTGAGCCCTCAACACAGTGTCTCAGGGATGCAAATTTTCCTTCCACACTCTTCCAACCCCAAAAGGGTTCCCATATCTTCCTCCAAACCAGTGGGCAGCTGCAAAAAAGCAAGTCATTTCCCTGCTCTCTATGAGGGCAACAGAGCATGTTCCTGCAGAGCAGATAGGCCAAGGTTTCTACTCCAGACTTTCCCTGGTACCCAGAAAAGAGGGCACCTGGCACCCCATCCTCTATCTATCCATTCTAAGCACCTTTCTGGTGATTTCAAAATGCTCACCCTCCAGCAACTGCTACCTATGATTACCAAGAATGCTTGGCTAGCCACCCTAGACCTAAAAGAGACCTACCTCCACATTCCTATCAGGGAATCATGCAGGAAATATCTACATTTCAGGGGAGGATCTCTGCACTTTCAGTTCTCTGCGCTTCCCTTTGGCTCATCTACTGCTCTCAGAATTTTCACAAAATGTTTGGCTCCCACCATTGCCTTTTGCAGACAATGGAATATCCAAATTTAACCGTACTTAGACGACTGCCAGATTCAGGCAGACAGGAAAAGCTACTCAAGCACCTGGTCTTTGTAAAGTCCCTACTGACCTCCCTAGGTACACTATCAATGAAAAGAAATCCAAACTAGTACCCACCCAAAGGATTATATTCCTGGGAGCAAGCCTGGACACAGCATCCCAGATGGCATTCTTTAATCCAGAAAAGCAGTCTTACCTGACAGACTACTTCTCTCAACTAGCCACCAGACCCCAGTTATCTGCAAGGAAAATCCTGCAAGCTCTGGAATTCATGGCATCTTGCATTCTAATCATTCTATATGCCAGACTGCATATGAGGAAACTTCAGTGGTACCTAAAAAACCTTTGGTGTCAACACTCTCAAGACCTGGAAACTCTTATACTAATGATACCTTGCCTAAGAAAAGATTTTCTTTGGTGGCCAGCAGCATGCTCCCACAACAAGGGACTACCTTTCTCACCACCCCCCCGCCACCCAGACCCTCACCACAGATGCATCAGACTATGGCCGGGGTGCACACCTGATCAGCAGGTGCATACAGGGCCAATGGAGCCCACAGCAAATCCATCTGCACATCAACCAAAAAGAGATGTTAGCTGTCCAGCACGCATTGACAGCATTCAGGCCCCTTCTCTCCCCAGGGGCTCTCCTTATCAAAACAGACACCACTGAAATGTGGTATATCAACAACCAGGGAGGGACTCACTCCTAACCTCTGTGCAAGCTGGCCATTACCCTTTGGCACACAGCCTCTGCCATGCAACTCCACCTGTTAGCACAATTCCTACCAGGCTCTCTAAACTCTCTGGCAGACCACTTAAGCTGAAATCTTCTGGATCCACACAAGTGGCAGCTAGACCAAAGAACCTTCACCCTAATAACTCAGAATTGGGGCACCCCGAATGTCAACCTCTTTGCTTCCCACACCAACCATCAGCTCAACAAGTTCTGCACCAGGGAGCCTCACTGCATGGCCTGGAAAGTAGATGACTTATCCTTCCCCTGGGTCAGCACCTCGGTCTTTACATTTCCCCCACTACCTCTCATCACCAGGGTACTGCTCAAAATAAGGGAGGAAAAACAAGGACAATTCTGATTGCTCCAGACTGGCCTCGCCAGCACTGGTACCCACTGATGTTCAGCCTGTCCCCACTGCCACCATGGCATCTCCCTCAGACCCCAACCCTCCTGACCTTGTCCCCACTGCCACCATGGCATCTCCCTCAGACCCCAACCCTCCTGACCCAGAGGGAAGGAGAATTCATGCATCCCCAATTGCATACCCTCAATTTGGCAGCCTAGCTTATTCCCTGACCACTGATCAATCTGCCAATCTGAGTAAACAGGTGCTAGATGTTATAAATGAGGCTAGGTGCCCTAGCACTATTTATTTATTTATTTATATTTGTTGACTGGGAGTGTCCGACTGGATGTAGGTCCATTTTCAGCGAGGCCCAAGGAGAAAAGCTCCACAGTTAAAATAAACAGACAGTAGTTACATTGGATTACATAGCGATTAACAATTTACATAGCAATTACTTAAAACATATTTACAGATGAAGAATATAGTACATCAGTAGACAACTAGAATCTTTATCTGTGAATTAGATAACAGACATTAACAAATGTTAAAATAAGAAGTTCCTGGTGTATAAGTTCTAGGTTTATGAGCATCTGAGCTTGCTATAATCAAGGTAGTTAGTGGAGTGGAAAGAACGGTAGTGGTTGGATGGGGTGGGTGATAGTAGAGTGGGAGTTGCAAGGACATAGCCAGCATGTTTTTAGGTGCGATTTTAGTAAATTTTTGAAGTGGGTGAATGATGGTATGGAGGTAATTGTGGGTGGGAGGGAGTTCCATAATTTGGCTATGGTGCAAGAGAATAGTGCTTCACCAGCAGAGTTATTGGCTTTAGTGATCTGCAAGTGATTTTTGTTGCTGGATCTTAGTGGTCTGGTGGTGAAATAGGGTTGGAGTAGATTCTGGAGGGATGGGACATTTAGTGGATGGTTTACTAGTTTGTGGGCGAGTGAGAGTTGATACCATTGAAAGAGGTGAGGGAGTTCAAGCCAGCCCAGCTCAGCAAGTGAGAGGCAGTGGTGACTACGGTAGGATGCCCCTGTGGCGAATTTGACAATTTTGTTGTAGCAGGTCTCTAGCTTGTTTAGATCACATTGCCTTAGGTTGGTATATATTGGAGAGGCATAAAGTAGGGTGGAGATAGGGTGGGAATTTGCTATTGAAATCTTTGCTGCTTTGGTGAGAAGATGCTTATTTCTGTATAATGCTCCTAGTTTTTTGTGGACTTTTTTTATGGTCATGGATATGTGAATGTCAAATTTTAGGTTATTGTCTATTTCCACTCCTAGCAATTTGGTGTGTTCAGTTGGTGTGTTCAGTTGGGTATATAGTGGTGGTGTCTTTTGCTGTGATGTTAAAGTGAGAGTTGTTTTGAGTATGTTTGGTGGGTTGGAAGATGAGTAGTTTAGTTTTGTTTGGGTTGAGTATTAATTGGGCATCGGACAACCAAGTTTCAACAGAGGGAAAAGGCTTCCTGTGTGACTTTTTGCAGTTTGGGTAGGGACTGGGCTGAGCAGATGATGGTCGAGTCATCTGCATATTGTATGAGCGTGCCATGTGTGGTGGCAGAGGCTAGATTATTTGTGAAAATCGAGAAGAGTAGGGGTCCAAGGATGGATCCTGGGGAACCTCTATGGAGACAGGTAGTTGGGGAGATGTCATTCTGCCATACAACGGATTGTTGGCAATCAGACAGGTAACTCTGAAACCAGTTGGTGACTGATTGTGAGAAGGATAGGTTATTGAGGACTGAGATAAGTTGTTTGTGTGGGACCATGTCAAATGCTTTAGATAGGTCTGGGAAAGTAGCAGAGGAGAGAGAGACATTGTTTTTATGCTGAAGGATAGTGTTAATAAAGGAGAGTAAGGCAGTGGTGGTGCTATGGTTTGGTTGGAAACCATGCTGAGTATTGGAAAGGAGGTTGTTAGTAAGGAGGTAGTCTGAGACCTGAGAGTGTATGCATCTCTCTAGTATTTTGGAGAGTGGAGAGAGAATAGCTATGGGGCGGTAATTGGTTAGTTCTGTGGAGGGTCCGCCTTTGTGGAGGGGAATTATATGTGATACTTTCCATAGTGTGGGAACATAACTTTCTGACAGAGATCGGTTAATCAAGATGGATACTGGGTAGGCCAGAGCATCAGCTGCGATTTGTAGGTATTCACTTGGGAGGTTGTCTGTGCAAATTTGGTGGGTTTAAGTTTAGTTAAGAGTGTTTTTTATGTTGGAGGTAGGTACAGGAGAAAAAGTGAAGGCAGTGGGGAGATTAGTAGTTGAAGGTGTGGGTTGGAGGGGAAGGGGGTTGTGTTGTTTAGCTAGTGGTAGTATGGTTTGTGTGAAGCGTGTGTTGAATGAGGTAGCAATATTTTCTGAGGAGTGTAGAATGTTAGGAGGAGGGGTACTGACTTTACCTGGGTGGAGGATGGAGTTTATGGAGGACCAGAATTGTTTGGGGATGTGTTCGGAGGAGTCTAGGGCAAACTGGTAGTATTGGAATTTGTCCTGTTTTATTAGCTTTTTGACTCTATTGCGTAGTTATAGGAATTTCTGTCTAGTTGAGGGGGTCTTGGTTTTGCGCCAGAGCTCCCAGGCTTTATCCCTGTTTTTCATTTCTGACTTAGTGGTTTTCTGTAGCCATGGGAGGGTTGTGCTTTGATTCTGGAAAGTCTTATGGGGGCATGGTAATTAAGGATGCTCAGGAAGGTAGTTTTAAAAAATTCAACTGCATCATCAAGACTGAGGTACTTTCGAGGATGCCAGTTACATTCTTTGAGGGATGAGATGAATGTGAGTGGGTTAAAGTTTATTGTTTTATGTATCTGATGGTAGACTACAGGTTTAGCTTGGTATAGGTATTTTTTCAGTAGAAATGTTGGGGAGTGATCACTGAGGCTATCTGGTAAGCAGCCTGTTGTATATGACTGGGTATCACTAGAAAGTCTTATGCTGAGAAATGGAAAAGGTTCTGCACCTGGATTCAGGCTAAGGGAGCAAATACGGCACAGCCCTCCCTACCTCTCATCCTGGATTACCTAGCTGACCTGCTACACAGTGGTGTCTCCTTCTCCTCTATTAAAATTCATGCCTCTGCTATCTCTGCTCATTTCCACACTGAGCACCCATTTTTCTCACACCCTCTGATCAAACAGTTCCTAAGAGGGGCTAGCAACTTGAGGCCACCCAGAAGAGCACCTCCCCAGCTTGGGACCTAAACTTTGTGTTGGAAAAGCTCACCCTGCCCCCCCTTTGAACCAGTGTCTTCAGCAGAGTTAAAATTTCTCTCCTGGAAAACGGTCTTTCTTCTGGCCATCACTTCAGCCAGAAGAGTCTCCGAGCTACAAGCACTCATGGCTGTAGAGCCCTTCATCATCTTCCATGCTGACAGGGTGTCCCTCTGGACTAACCCATCCTTCATACCCAATGTGGTGTCCAGTGTGGCTCTCAACCAATCCATTCATTTGCCCACCTTTTTCCCTAACCCATAAAACAAGGGGGAAAGGATCCTGCACTCTCTAGATGTGTACAGACAGCTGAGATTCTATCTAGACAGGACTAAATAATTCATAAAAGACTGATCAATTACTGGTCAGCTTTGCTGCAGGGGCAGGGGGAAAAAACATTTCCAAATGGATAGCACACTGCATCCATTTCTGTTACAAGCAACATGGGAAACCTCCCCCTAAGGGGGTCAGGACTCACTCTACCAGAGCAGCCTCCACCTCTGCAGCTTTCCTCAGAGGAGTCCCCACCAGGGACATCCTGGAGGCTGCCACATGGACATCTGTTTACACCTTCACTAAGCATTACCACCTGCCTATCTTCTCCAAATCCAGGGCAAGTTTTGCCACTGCAGTCTTGCAGGGCATCCTAGCCAGCCCTTAGTCTCCTTGACTGCCTCCACCCTTTTCCTCAGCTTTGGGAATCAACCCAAATGTGATGACTGCGGCAGTGAAACACGAAGAACATAGTACAGTTGTGTACACTTACTATAAATGTAAATGTTCAAGTGTATTCACTGATGAAGTCCTGGTTTCCCTTCCTCCATCCCCCTCTTCTTCTCTGTCTCTCCTTACAAGGAACTTTTTGGTATTTACTTTCTACTGGTGGGGTTCTTCCACCATATCCTAGCTTACACTTGGGGGCTCCTGACAGTTAGGGCAAGAAAAACTAATGTAATGGCTTCGGCTACCTTTCTTTATACTACTGACAACCTGACGTCAGTCCTGAAGTGACAGCAACCGATGCAGAAATACTAAGCCTCTGGTATTCGGGCCGGCCGAGGGCTACCATGGCAGGGGTAACCCAAATGTGATGACTGCAACAGTGAATACAATTGAACATCTACATTTATGGGAAATGTACTCAACTGTACTTTTCTGGTGCAGATTAGCAGTAGTGTGAGCCATGCTACACCCTTAAAACATGTTTTTTTTTTTTATTTTCTTGAAGTTTGTTTGACTGTGAAGTTAGGATGAAATCCCCCACACAGAGAGATACAGTGGCTTACACCTGAAAAAATCTGTGATTTTTGCAAAACATTCACTGTATGTGAGTTTGATGAATTTGCATCAGGAAGTGTGTTTGTGAGCAATTTGGCTTTGAGTTTCATAATGCATCTCTCCTAGATACCTGTACTAAGTCAGAGCATATCCTTTATGAGACCTTCTGATCTTCCTAAAGTGATAATGAATTTGTCAGTATATGCACTTCCTAGCCTTCACTGAATTTTGCTAAAATGACAGTACAGCAGGATTTAGGAATGACTGGAGCTCCCTTTGCCTCCCTTGGAATTGGTAAATATCATAGGTTGGTACTAGGCTGTCAGCCCTAGGGCCTATACAAGCCTATCCATAACAATTCCCTGGATATTTCTTCCCACAATATTTACTTCCCTGGACCCTGTCTAGCAGGGCGACTGATGTGATGCCCGGAGTGAATTTCCTATCTCCCATCCAATCGTCAGGGTTTCATTTGAAGAGGGCCAATGAGGCACTCTGCTTGACATGTATGGGCAGTCTATTCCAGAGTATGGGGAGTCTTTGGGTCAGGAACCTATCCCTCCAGCATGTTTTGTTCATTGTGATGACAAGGTTTAGATCCCTGGAATGTGTGGCTCTGAGGGATTGGGATTTCTTTAAGTGGAGCATGTCCAACAGCTCAGGGTTTGACATGGTCTTGTATGTTAAGCAGAGATCGCTTCTGAGTAGACAATATGCCACAGAGTATAGCTGGAGATTTTTTTTAGACCGTCAGCATAGAGCATCTGCTTTAGGCTTCCTTTGGCTAAAGTTATGCCTTGAACTTTCCCTGCCTCCACAACAGATCACTAATGCAGCAGAACGAGTGATTCCAGATGTTCAGAACACCTGCTCCTCCACTGCTGATGTACCAGCTTCATTATGTCCAAGTGTACCTCGATCCCTCCTTCCCCTGGAACTCTCGAAATCAGTGCTGTTCTGACTTCAGATGTGGGTGAAACTGCTTTTGTCTCCGCTACGGTCTACAGATCGAGTTAGTGATGGCAGCAGTGGTGCAGGTACATGTAGGAGTCCTCCTACTTAGGTTCATAGGTAGGTACTAGGCTATTGGCCCTAGGGCCTATATAAGCCTAGCCCAAAGGTACCCTGGCTTTCGCCACCCAAGAAAATAATTTTCCTGTGCCACTGTCGAGCAGAGCCACAGAATTGATCCCTGGGGTGAATTTCCTATCTCCCATCCAATCTTCAAGATTTTTCTTGAAGAGTGCTAATGAGGAGCTTTGTTTGATATAGATAGGTAATTTGTTCCAGGGTATGGGAAGTCTCTGAGACAGGAATCTATCCCTCCAGCATGTTCTGTTTATTTTGGTGACGAGGTTTAGGTCCCTAGAAGTGTGTAGCTCGTAGGGATTGGGATTTCTTTAAGTGGAGCATGTCTAAAAGCTCTGGGTTTGACATAACTTTGTGTGTTAGGTAGAGATCGCCTCTGAGTAGGCGATATGCAACGGAGTAAAGCTGCAGTTTTTTGAGACGGTCTGCATAGGGCATCTCTTTGAGGCCAGTAATCCTCTTTGTGAGGTATTTCTGTGGCCTTTCCAGTTGTTGTAGATGTCTTGTGAGGTACATAACAAAAGGGGCATTGTACTCTATAATGGGTTTAATGAGTGATGAGTAGAGGGAAACAATGACCTCTTTTTTTTCCTGGATGAGAAACCTTTTGTGATGAGGTGTGCCACATAGAAGGATTTCCTGACTGCTATGGCAATGTGATTATCAAAGGAGAGACTACTGTCCACCTGTGTCCCAAGGTCTCTTATCACACTTTCGGTGTTAAGTAGACTACCGCCTATGTGGTACTTCATGGGTACTGAGTTTTTACCAAAAGGAATGACAATGCATTTTTGGCATTGAGCTTGAGGCCATGGCTTTGACACCAGGCATCTGTCTCAGCAAGGCCCTTTTGTAGGATGTCCACATCTTTTGGAGTTTTGATTATGGCTCCTAGTTTGCAGTCATCTGTGAACTTCATTAGCCAAAGACCTTCTGTGTTGGCCTGTACTTCAGAGAAGTAGATACCAAACAGGAGAGGACCCAGGACTGAACCCTGTGGTACTCCACTTGTCACTGATCTGAAGCTGGATTTGGAGTCTGCTACTTTCACAGTGTGGGTTCTGTCAGTGAGCCAGTTGGTAACCCATCTTGTGACATAGGGATTTATACCTAGTTTAGTGAATTTATCTATAATTCCAGAGTGGGGGATGGTGTCAAAAGCCTTGGCGAGATCTAGATAGGCTGTGTGAACCACCTTACCCTCATTTACGGCTTTGGTGACTGCTTCAAATAGGTTTATCAGGTTTAGGAGACGTGATCTGCCTTTTACAAACCCGAACTGGGTGGGGTCCTGAGTTTGGAGATTACCAATGTCTTTGTTTATAAGTTCCATGATGATACGCTCCATAGCCTTGCAGTCCAGGCTCGTTAGGCTAATGGGGAGGTAGTTTCCGGGGTCTGTGGTGGCTCCCCCTTTGTGGAGTGGGATAACTGTCGCTGTGCGCCATTCAGTGGGCACATAGCCTGAGGTGAGGCTATGATTGAACATGGTACTTAGGTGGGGTGCCAGTTCGTTCTGTAGTTCATGTAGAACACAGCCTGGGATGTCGTCAGGTCCCATGGATGCTGTGTTCTTGGCATTGGATAGTGTGTTTTTTACCTGTGCAGCCGTGATTACAGGAACTTTGCATTCTTCTGGTATAGAGATGGGCCCTTTAGGGGATGATAGAGGGGTAAAGTTAGCATTTAACCTATCTTCCAGGATGTTGGCAATATCCGTTGGTTCTGTATATTTAGTGCCATTGTGCTGTAACTCAGAGCAGATCTGAGTGTTGCCATTGAGATTCTTGACGTAGCTATAGAATGCTTTGTGGTTGTCTTTAGAGTCAGTGGCGATTTTGTTTTCATAACTAGCTTTAGAGGATTTTATGAGGGATCTCAGCTTCTTACTGAAGCTGACCAGGGAGTTTCTCCAATCATGGGATTTTACTCTTTTTTGCAACAGTTTCTTTTTTCTGTTGTACAGTTTGTTTATGGCAGGGGACAACCAGATTGGCTTCCATTTTTTGGAGGATAGCATCTTGGTTCTGTTAGGGATTGCACGATCCATGCACTCATGTAAGTGCTTATAAAGTGCATTTGTGTAGGATTCAGCCGTCATACCTCTATTGTCCGTCAGCATGGGTGTCGTGAAGTTTGCCACTTCTATCTTAAGAAGCATGAAGTTGGCTTTGGAGAAATTTTTTACTGTGGTTTCCCTAATGGGGGGTGGGCGAGGGATGTGGATGCCTAGGGTGATTAGCTTATGGTCGGATCTGACCAACGAGGAATTGACCTCTGGTGTGGAGCACTGGTTGTCCATGTTGGTAATAACCAGGTCTAGGATATTGCTGCCCCTGGTGGAGGTGTGGATAAGTTGATCCATGGCATTGGAATTTATGAATTCCAGAAAATGTTGAGCACAAGAGTTGGTACAGGAGTAGTTTTTCCAGTTAATGTTAGGGTAGTTGAAATCGCCCATTATTAGGGTGTTAGGTTGTACACTAATATTTTCCAGTGTATTAAGAAATGAGGAGTGGGAATCCTGGGACATGGTGGGGGATCTGTAGCAAGCTACAATTTGGATTGCGGTCTTGCCCAGAGTTAGTTGCACTTGGATAATCTCGGATGCATTATGCTGAGCAACTAGCCTGGAGGTATGGATATCCTTAATGAATATGGGCACGCCTCTGCCTTTAGTGTTTCGGTCCAGGTTAGGTGGCCGAAAGGTGTGGTATGAATTATAGCCTGGTAATGCAGGGGTTCTCTCTGGAGCCTTGAACCAGGTCTCTGTCACTGCACAGATGTCAATGTTCTCCATTTTAAGGAGTGCCTCAAGAGAGTACATTTTGAGGTTTAGACTTCTAGCATTGAGTAGCAATACCCTCAGATTCTTCTTGCCTGTACCTGTTAGGGTGGTGAATTTGTCATTTGAACCTTGCCTAAAAAAGGCACTAATAGGGGTGGCTAGAGCCTTAGCCAGTATCCGGAATCCCAGGGACGACAGGTGCAGGCCATCTCTAACTAAGAAGTGCAGAAATGGCGAGGTGCTTATTCAGGTGAACCTGTAGTTTCCTTTCCTTCACTGGACATCACTAAGACATTGGTGGCACTGGCTACAGGTGTGCCCAGACCTATAATGCCTTCAGAGGAGTACTGTATAGCTCTTTGCGTGTGTGTGTGTGTGTGTGTGTGTGTGTGTGTGTGTGTGTGTATATGTATGTGTATGTGTTTATGACCTCAATGAGTGATTTCTTGGTTCAGCATATGTTACAGGGTGCAGGCAGTAAGTAACTTCTTACCAAGCTTAGATCCTAGATTATCATTATTAGGTTGATGTGACTATATTAAGCTGAAATTTACTATCGGATGTCTCATAGATCAAACAGCATTGCAAACTGTGCAAGAACAAATGGATTGAACAATTTCAGAATGTTAAATTTACTGCAGAATCATATCTGTAAAATACTGCTTTGAAAAATGTCTCAGCACTGTAAAATAAGTATTACAATCTCATTATTAATATAGTAAAGAAATGCAGTCATTTTTTTCTTTACAGGAGAACATGTATATTTTTAAACTGTTCTGTTCAGTTTTAGGCACAATGAGAAAACAAGTTAACTTAGTTATTAAGAAATGCTAAATAATTAGATTTTTAAATAGTTCAGGCACTGAAACTATTGATAGAGTTGCGGTGACTTCATTTCATCACAAGAGGGCACTAAAGGCTAAAACATGATGATACAAGCTCAGTTATGCTATACTGTGCATGGAGTTTGGCAGTTTATCTCCCCTGATGTCCTGGGACTTTGCCTAGGGCTAGTAGTACTTCTTCATATATCATATGTAGGTGTGCAGACACAGCTTCTTTTGTCATTCAACTTTGTGTCTAGTATGTTTTTCTTTTCAGACTGCCTTTTTCTCCCTTTAGTGCTTTTAGTTTGGCTTGAAGTAGTTAGTGTATTAGGACAGCACTGTGACAGAGTGAGAAGTATAATCGCCTTGAAGCAAGAGGTTCTCAGGTTTCGTTCCAGGCTGAAAAGTCTGCATAGAGTAATCCTTATGTTTGCATGGGTTTTCTCTGGGTATTCTGGTTCCCAAAAATATGCAGTAGGCAGTTTGAAGAGACTAAATTGTGTATGTGTGTGTGTGTGTGTGTGGGGGGGGTAATACAGAAGACTGGCTTGGCAATATACTTCCTTTCCTTACTACTGTATTAAAATTTCTGGGCGGTGATGGCTACTCACAGGGTTGCTATAGGACTCTGATGCGACTCAACAGTTGATGGATGATAGTAAGTACATTTCTGGGGCAAAAAGCTCCCACTTTGCATGCTTTGCTTAGGCCTAGAGCATGTCATCATCATTTGTAACCATAGCACCATAGGCCACCTGATGAAGATGCCTTAAAGCTTTATTAAATGTGCTTGGTACTATAGAGATGTGAAGAATGGAGCAAGCTAAATACAAGGAGCAGTTGGATCACAGGTGTCGTGACAAACCTGCTAAAAGATTCTGATAAGCTTGACAAGGCCTCTGCCTTCTTCAGGTTTGTTCATTCCCCACAAATTCAATATGGCTTGTTCCCTTTCTACTTTTTGAGCTGCTGTAGGCCTGTATTGAATTAATCTGGGCTCGTATTACTTGTATAGTGTGCATCAGTGCAAGTTTCTTCTCCTCAGAAATCCCAGTTGTTCATGCCTTCTGCTTTGTATGCCAACCATTCCATTATGTCCTTCTTCCTCCCAGTAAATATCTAGAGGACAGTGTTTTTTTTCTTCTCCTCATATTCTCAGAATCCAGTCCTGAGTGTGATTTATCATTTTAAGAGATAATCAGCTATGATTTGTTGAATGCAGCTGACTGTCACCTTCCTCATCAGTCTTCACTTGGGCATCTTTGTTCTGCTATCAACGTCTGAACCATTTTTCTGCTGACTTTGCCATCACCTTGATCTGATCTTCATGCTAATGTCTATTTAGTGTATCCTTAGTGTGGCAGTCACGTACATGACACTCTTCTACCATTCATCAGTTTCTTCAGACATTAGCCCACCTGATGGGTATCACCAGCATGCTCCTGATACTGACCTGTTGATGTCAGCTTGCCTGAGATAGGCCCCAATATTGGCCTACATAGCATCACAGATGGCACTGGTGCAGCAGACAGCAGTTGTGTGTGTGATCTGTATTTTATCATTCCTGTTATGAACTTTCTAGCTTTCACCGTATGGCTGCTTGCTCACCAGCCCTTCTCCCGATTCTGGCATCAGGAGTACCTCGGACTTCAAGGACCTACTGATGGCTGCTAAATGTGGTAAGAGTCCAGAGCACCTGCTCAGTACTAGACTCTCTACAGACAAAGCACACTTTGGTCTCACTGACCTCTGTGATTATTACCAGTACCACGTGGGTATCAGAGACAGAAGATGCCACATAGTACTGGCAGTAACCAGTATCACGTGGGGCATCAGTGACAGAAGACGCCATGTGGTACTGGTAATAACCAGTACCACGTGGGGCATCAGTGACAGAAGATGCCACCTAGTTTTTTCTTTGCTCCCTCCTAAAAGGCACAAAGAGATTGAGCTGTGGTTCCCCTCTTTGCAATCTGGGAATAAGGTTCCCCGTCAGAGGTGCTAGCCCCAGACTTACAGCTGCAGAAGGAATGAGTGTGAACTTCTTCCTTAAATGAGGAGTCCCTTCCTTTGTATAGTATTTAAGAATGCTTTGGGGGATGTGAAAGGTCTTGAGCCTTAGTAGTCATCCCCACAAAAAACACTTCAGGAGGCTTGTAGGGCTCCTGATATGGCTTTCTGGGTGATCCCTCCTGTGGTTGCATCTAAGGATTGGTGAAGGCAGTTTGAGCATTTCCTGACATATTGGACATGGTCTGGTGCAAGGTGATTAAGATGTTCCTGCTACCCAAGGAACTTGCCATGTTAGTAATTAGGTAAACTTGTGGGTGCCTGTGCAAGCTGATGGTCTTCTGGCTGCCTGCATTGAGAGACATTAACACTTTTTTCTGTTTCTTTTAAAAATCTTTGAGCAGTTCACAAGACTTGGTATTTATTTGTTTATCACTCCTCAGATAACCAGTGTATGCTGAAGTTAGCAGTGTTATATTGCTTGATGCCACTTGATATTGGATTAGGCTGTCTAAGCTATCTGTGTTTTCCTTGTTGACTTCTGCAGATATAAAATTGAGAAGACCAGTAGCTGGGACATGGCTATGTCAGGACCTGTAGTTCTTAACATAGTCATTGTGGCAGAAATTCCTCTTTTCATACAGGTAGTCAGCAGTGTGACTTACGGTCTGAACTCTTCCTCATGTAGGCAGTAGCCTGATTCCTGATCTTCCTCCACTCTGATGAATAATTTGTCCTCAACACCGGTTGGTGGGAAAGGAGACTGCATCTTGTATCCCCCTCTGTGTGTGCGCACACACACACACACACCAAGCTACTCTTCTTGATGCAACACACCTTGCCCCAAAAGGCCGTATTAAGGGCATAGTCAAGCACCTCTTCAGGAAAAAGCTATCCATATAGCATATGCCACTAGACCAGGAAGGTCTGAAGGTAATTGCAACAATTCTTTCTCTTGCCAAAAAATAGGAAGAATCAAAGGATCATCCTGGACCTTAACCACCTCAGTGTCTCTATTGCAAGGCAGATTTTTCACAAGGTCATCCTTCCAGGCAAAATTCCCATTTTTGTGCAAACAGTATTGCATGTGCCCTTTAGACTTTTGTGTCTTACCAACACATGCACATCAGGAAAGCACACTGAAGGCTTCTGGGCTTTTGCATAGGTAAAATCTACTTTGGATTTTGGATGCTAGTGTTTAACCTCTTATCTGCCGCCAAACATTTTTCCCACCTACAGTTTCCCCTCCTTACATTTCTTCCCTCCTCTAACTACCCCTGCCTTCCACTGTCGGAACATTGCTCTCTCTTCTCCACAGCCACTGACTTCACCTCCTCCCTTCCCATTACTAGTCAGTCTCGCTCTCTCTCAACTACCTCACTCCTATCCTACTGACAACACCACTTCCTCCATTCTCCCTGTCACTTTGCTACTCTTACCTTCATCCAGACTAACTCCTTAACTCCTCCCAGCTCTTCTCACCATCTAAATTAACATTCTGTTTATATACCATTTCAGATCATATGGTAATCTGTTTCAGCTCAATGAATGTATTACTAATCTGCCTTAACTGGATCTAGCTCCCAGCTGGAGTATTGCCAACAACTACCATATGTCATTTTTATTTGTATACTATGTCATTTTAATTTGTATAGTAAATGCTATACATTGCATCATTGGCTATTATGTTATCAGTAGTTCTACTTGCAACTTGTAAATTTTAGATGTGTGCTATTGCTTGTCCTATCACTACTATTTGTATTTCATTCTTCTTCATGTATTCTGTGTTCTATTTCTTTCTGTGGAGCTTTTCTCCGTAGGCCTCTGCTGAAAAAGGACCTGTGTCCAGTCCGGTAAACAAGTGTAAATAAATGAATACATTTTACCAGGTAAATGGCTGTGGTGGACACAAGTCTGCAGATGTACGGTTCATAGGTTCATAGATTAGTACTAGGCTAACTGCCCTTGTGAGCCTTACCAATTATCCCTTGTGAGACTCAAACCCTGCACCTTGTGTTTGTAAGGCAAACACCTTAACCATTAGCCACCCTCCCATGTCAATTCATGTCTTCTAGTCTTGGATGACTCTCTTCTGCTTGTAAGAAGCAGACAATGATGCTAGAAAACTATGACTAATGGTCAGTTTAAAAATATCTCTCTAGTTCTGATGCAGTGACTGAACTTTATCAATTGTTTTTGTACCATTTTTTATAGACTGTAGTTTTGTTTGCATCCCTGCTACCCATTAAATCTCCCCTCTATTGGACAGAGGTCATTTGTTACTTCATTCCAAGGAGTGCACCCAAAGGCTAGACAAGAGCTATCTGAGGAGTACTGGCATTCATGCAGCCATAAGAGTACTTTGTACCCTGCCAGCATCCCGACACTGAGAGAGTTATGAATGCCCTAACCCCGCCCCCTTTGTGGGGGACAAGCTAGCTGTAGCACTGTGCATAGCCTTCAGTGGCTTCTACTTGAGAGTATTTGCTTTTTCATTCTCACTATGAAGGCCATCAGCTGCTGGTGGCTTGATGACCTTACTGGCTATCCGCAGGCTGCACCCATGTATTGCCACCGCTGAAGTGAGGGATAGTGACAGTGTGTATATGCATGTTTGCCTTAAGCTACACTCCTCCCATCCTCTTAAGATGGTCCACCCATCCTGCTTGCCAGAGCCATCAAGCACCTGAGCCACTAGTCAAACTCATGTTGCCTGGACTGCAGTCGAGGCTTTATCCCTGTGTGTCCTGGCACTGGCTGCTGTATTCTTTCCACACCAGATGACATAACACATTCTGATCTTGACTTCAGTCCTGTACTTCCTTCAGTTTTGATAGGTCTGAGTTAGTCAAGTGTCTTTCAGTAGCAGCAATTTTCTGTGATTTCCTAGACTGGGTTGTTCAGGTGTATCTTAGAAGAAGCCAAGGATCAAGACTGGACAGTTCTGTTCTCCTCACATAACTTTGTTGCGTGTCATTTCTTAG
This sequence comes from Protopterus annectens, assembly GCF_019279795.1. Lineage (NCBI taxonomy): Eukaryota > Metazoa > Chordata > Ceratodontiformes > Protopteridae > Protopterus > Protopterus annectens. The sequence continues at coordinate 1,703,344,919 of NC_056732.1, forward strand.
AAAAACATACTTAGACAACCTCTTATCTGTCTGTCCCTTCCTTCTAGCTAGTGTCATAATGTCTATAAGTAGTGATATTTTATTTATTTTACATTTGTTGACTGGGCTAGTCTAGCTGGATATATGTCCATTTTCAGTAGAGGCCCCGGGAGAAAAGCTCCACATTAAAACAGACTAGACACACAAAGTATTAAGTAATAAGTTACAGAACATTAAACTTCAGATGCAGATAAGTTGCTAGACAAAAACAGGTGATTAAGGTAATGTAGCAAACATTGATGGAACAGAAGAATAGCACGTCACATTTAAGATGGAAAGCTTATTTCAAAGCCTAGTATTTCTAACAGACCATGAGCATCCAAGACTCTCTTCTTGACTTGGTTTACACTCTGACTTTAAAATGTTATGGAGGGTTTTTAATTGAAGGAGAGTATTCATTGGTTAAGGATTGAATGGTGGGTTATTTATATGTGGTGCTTTACTGTGTTAAAATGATTCTGATGAAGATTTGTCGAAAGCGCTTAATCCTTGAGACTGTGTGCAATAAATTGTATTCAACTGTTTTCTATTGTTGTTTGGTCTATTTTCTGGTTGGACTGCTACTTACATATTCAAGTTTGGTGTTCCTCGTCCTGCCTGTGGTTCTTTAATAAATGAATTCTATCCAGAAACCGTCCACGCTAAAGATTTAGGATAGTATGTGGGTTAAGTCTGTTCACTGGGAGAGTCAGTGACCTCTTTCAGAGTGATCCTTTCCTGGTTGTGGGATGCCTGTTTCTTTTTTCCATTCAGGCCTCAGTTACTGTACCATAGGAGGTCACCTGAAATTTTGTTGAGTTTTGTTGCAGTGTATTTTCATCCATTTCTGGTTTCTGTGGTGTTGAAATAACCATTTTTGTAAATTTGTGTTGGTTTTTGAGGGGCTTGGACTTCCAGTCATTTGTCCTACTTCTTTACAGGATGTTGGCTTTCATTTAGCGGAATTGACAATACCGCCCTTTGAGTCTGCTAGTTTGGCAAATCTCTTATCCTGAAAAACATGTTTGATTGGCAGTGACTTTTATCTAAGTACATCTCAGAGCTAAACAGCCCATGAACATCATTTTATTCTCCTTAAACATAGGGTGTTGCTTGGAACTAGTTTCTCCTTTAATTTTTTAAGAATATGAGGTAATGAGTTATTACATCTTGCATGTTTTGGATATTTATAGGCAATTGCATTATTACACTAAAACAACAGAACCTTCCTGGAAAAATCGGATTGTAATTTCCTTTACCAAAGGTAAAACATACAAGAAGGTATCCTGACAGCACCTCTGTAAGTGGCTGTCCAGGTGCATATCATTTTTACAACAAACAGGACATATCCCTTAGGATGGCTGTGAAGGCCAGTGTCAGAGCAGGTGGCCACTTCAGTTGCCTTTAACAATTTGTATTCTGGGGAATATATGATGACTGTGTAGGCTCAACTTGGTCTATCATACATACCTTTGCTAAACATTGTAGCTAGATGCTGCTTCCAAAACTGATGGCATCCTTCTCTAGGGCTGTCCTCAGCATTGTCCTGCTTTGTGCCAGCATGCAGGAGGATAGTGATATACACTGATAAGGATTCCCTACCACTGCCAGAGTGTGTCAAAAATTAGATGGATTTGTTATGTGAGTAACTCAACATAACTGTGAGACAATGGTCAGGCATCAGGATTGGTCACTTTTGCCTTTCCCTTGTCTACTGTTTTGGGATTGGCACTTTTCGATATACATTACTGGCTGTTATAAAGTTGAGAGCTCTTGCTCTTGGGTTTGTTCCCTTTTCCTACATATTTTGAATCGGACAGGAAAGTAAAGTAGGGTCAGTAACTCACCATAATGTAGTATGTTTGAGTAGGAGTTCAGTGCTGCTATGATTTTCCTTATCTGTCAGAAGAAGACTTGTGGTCTGACTTCCAGATCTTTTCTTATTGTCCTCCCCTGGTCATAGCTCCCCCTTGCCATAGACATCAGTCTAACATGTGGCTGAAATTAGAAGTGACTTGCACCATTATCCATTCTTATTTTGGTGGAAAAGTGTAAAGGCATGTTCCCAGGCCAGCAGAACTACCATCCCCTGGTTTTTGATCTGTAACTTTCACAAGATTTGCCCTAATATCTTGTTTCTTCCTCGTGTAGTAATATAGCAGTATTGACAAGGCCTCTCTAACACTAAAAAAAGGAGGAAGAAGTTGCAGTAGATCACATGAGACCCCCCAGTCCTGGGACATACACTGAGAGCACAAAAGTGTGTGTGAGACAGGAGAACAGGAAGCTGTACGGCAGCAGTGATGTCCTAGCTGAACATGTTCTGTTATATTTCCCAAGTAAGTATACTAAATACTTTGTGGGGAGCACAACTGCAGTGTGACTCTTTACCTATGGAAAGGGTGCTTTGTAATAAAAATAATAATAATAATAAATATGTTGACAACCAAGTAGCGCGAACAGAACTGTTTAGCTTCATGTGAAAGCTCAGAACTAGATGAATAAAGTACTACTGACAGTATGTGTATGATTTCAGACGTTACTGAGGTATTGTAAGACGTTTGCAAAATATTACAAACAATTATTACTGTGTTTACTGTGACTTATAAAATCCTGTTTAAGACCTAGAACCTAAAGAATACTACCAGTTTAAAAATAGTTTGTGCTGAACAATTTGTTGTTTGCATTTCTTTAGTAACCCCTATGGTTCCAGAGATGTGTACATTTGTTTGAAATGTGAGGGCATAATTTGCTTCTTTCAGAAAGCATAAGCTCTGGCCTTTTGAGGTTACAGTGCAAACTTCCAGAGCTCCATCAAATTGTCGACAAAAAAGTTCATCTTTTTACCATCTTCAGTTGTAATATTTCCCTTCAAAACATGTTTGATGAAATATTGAGCAGACGGAGGAGTATCCATGAGGAGGTGTGCTTCAGTAGCTTGAAATGTCCACCTTGATGGGGGGAGTATGATGGCCTTTCAAGTACTGTTAGGATGTGAAATAGTGTGCATGGTTTTGTGAGAATGCCCTTAGCACTACAGGTTTATTATTTACCACAGAACCAGTTATGGTTTTCTAATGGTCAGACTTGTAGCCTCCTGCAGAATGTTCATGAATTTCTGTGAATGCCTGCATGGCAGTTGCCTAGGGCCGAGGATTTCTTGGGGGCCCTAGCCATGCAACATTTAGTCACAAAATAGGTCCGTTTTAACTTAAAAAAATTAACTTAAAAAAAAAGTCTGTGATCCATTTTAACTTAAAAAAAAAGTCAATTTTTACTTTACAAGTTGAGCAGGTAGTCTGATGTGTGTGATTTGTATGCAGAAAATGTATGCAAACTGCACAGAGCAAACTAACATGCTCACCAATATGACTTGGGCGTAAACACAGCGTGGGATTTAATTCCAGAGTGTGTGCAAGTAACTGATCATTTTTGTGAGCAAAGTCAGTGTTAGAATGTGTGTGTGTGTGTGTGTGTGTGTGTGTGTGTGTGTGTGTGTGTGTGTGTGTGTGTGTGTGTGTGTGTGTGTGTGTGTGTGTGTGTGTGTGTGTGTGTGTGTGTGAGAAAGAAGTGCTCTAGTTAGGGGGCACTGAGTCAAACCCAGGACCTTAGCTATGGGAGACAAGATCTTACTTCTCCAAACCAACTGCCAGGTATCCTTCAGCATACCTTTTTAAGTGATTTTCATCTCCCCTTACTTGTATTTTCTGTTTTGCAGAATATCACTGATTTTGCCACATATTTATGTCCTGCCCTGTTTTTGAGTAAGTCACTTAACCAGACACTACTTTGAGACAACTGGAAGTTTGGGCTAGACTCCTCAAAATGGTCCCTAGACTACAAACCTAGTAACTACCAATGAACCAGAATAGTTAAGGTGTAAAGGAAGGAAATTGACTATTGTAAACAGAAGCATCATCACATGAGCCATGTTCTTTGGATGTTATTTTTGGTTTCCTTGTTCTGTTGAATGTCGACTTGACTAAATGCTTATTTAGCTGTGAATAAATTTGACAGCATAAAGTCTATGAGTTTAATGTTAATATATTAACTGTGAATACATTTTAACTTGTTTTTTTGTAGGCAGACAGGTATGGGTGTGAAATGCAGTGTTGTTTTTTTTTTTTTTTTGGCTACATCAATTTATCTAGCACTTAGTGCAAATGAGTACTGCTATGAATTGTTAGAGATGCACCCTACAGTATGTAATAAGTGGTTTGATTCCTCAGCTTTCATTTGTGTATTATGCGACTCTGCTAGATTTCTTCACTAGACAGATATCTTGTGCTGCTCCTGAAAGGAGACACTTGTGCCCAGCAGGCTGTCACAGACTGGTTAGCAAATGCATTACACATTTTTGTCTTTTGAATTCCTGAACCCTCCATATATAAGCTAATTACTACTTCACTGTATACAGTTTGCGTATGAATCTCAGCATGTCTCTTTAATTGGTTGCCAGATGTATTTTCACTAAATGTGAATTTCAGTGGAAGAGATGTTTACTGTTTCTTATGCCAAGTCTGTTTTCAATGTGAGAGTGTTTTGTTTAGAAAATGTATGTCACTGTTTTTTTTTCTGTAAAATTTAAAATAAGTTTTAAATGAAATCCAAATATGTGTGGTAATTGTAAAAGTAAAGAAGGAAATAGCATGTACACTTACAAGTCTGGACAGCGTTTGTGATAACTGGTGAGAGACAGACAAGTACTGGGATATGCTGCGGGGGCCTGATTCATTACCCTTCATAGGGCTCCATTTGTCCCTGATCCAGCTTTCTTGACTGTGGAGGTTTATTCTGCAACAAGGTCAGAGCTGTACTGTGTGATATCAGCTGGGAAAGCTGTTCTTGATGTTGGAAAGGATATAGGGAGCTCAAAAACAAATTGCAGATATCCTGCACAAGTGTTAGCCCCCCCCAAAAAATAGTATATTTTATGTAGTAATATTTCTGTATGACTTATTCATAGGTTGGTACTAGGCTATCGGGCCTAGGGGACTATACAAGCCTAGCCATAACGATTCCCTGGCTATTTCTTCCCACAGTATTTACTTCCCTGGACCCCTGTCTAGCAAGGGTGACTGACGTGATCCCCAGGGTGAATGTACTATCTCCCATCCAATCATCAAGGTTCCTTTCGAAGAGGGCCAAAGAGGCACTCTGCTTGACTTATATGGGCAGCCTTTTCCAGAGTCTGGGGAGTCTCTGGGTCAGGAACCTATCTCTCCAGCATGTTTTGTTCATTGTGATGACAAGGTTTAGATCCCTGGAGCATGCGTCTCCGAGGGATTGGGATTTCTTTAAGGTTAGCATGTCCAACAGCTCTGGGTTTGATATGGCCTTGTATGTTAAGCAGAGATCGCCTCTGAGTAGACGGTATGCGACAGAGTATATTTTTAGACGGTCAGCATAGGGCATCTGCTTTAGGCCTGTGATTCTTTTAGTGAGATATTTTTGCGGCCTTTCCAGTTGTTGCAGATGTCTTGAGAGGTACATACCAAATGGGGCATTGTATTCTATAATGGGTCTAATGAGTAATGAATACAGTGGGACAATGACCTCCTTTTTTCTGGATGAAAAGCCCTTAGTGATGAGGTGTGCCACATAGAAGGATATCCTGTTGTGGGGATGTGATTATCGAAGGTGAGACCACTGTCCACCTGTGTCCCTAAGTCTCTTATCACAATTTCGGTGTTTAATGTACTGCCACATATGTGGTAATTCACGGGTATATGTTTTTTCCCAAAGGGGATAACTATACATTTCTTGGCGTTGAGCTTGAGCCCATGGCTCTAGCACCAAGCATCTGTTTCTGTAAAGCCCTTTTGTAGAATATCCACATCATTTGGAGATTCAATAATGACTCCCAGTTCGCAGTCATCTGTGAACTTTGTTAGCCAGAGTCCCTTAGTGTAGGCCAGTACTTCAGAGAAGTAGATGCCAAACAAGAGTGGTCCCAGGACTGACACCTGTGGTACTCTGCTTGTCTGGAGCTGGGTTTGGAGTCCGCTACTTTTACAGTGTGGGTTCTGTCAGTAAGCCAGTTGGCAACCCATCGAGTGAAGTAGGGATTAATGCCCAGCTTAGTAAGTTTATCTATGATTCCAGAGTGGGGGATGGGGCAAAAGCCTTGGCGAGGTCCAGATAGGCTGTGTGGACCACCTTACCCTTGCCCACGGCTCATTGGAGACTGGTTCGAAGAAGTCAGTCAGGTTCAGGAGACAAGATTGGCCCTTCACGAACCCAAATTGCATGGGGTCCAGTGTTTGAAGGTTGCCAATGTCTTTGTTTATAAGTTCCACTATAATACGTTCCATGGCCTTGCAGATCAGGCTCATCAGACTGATGGGGTGGTAGTTCCTGAGATCCAAGGTGGATCCCCCCTTGTAGAGTGGGATAGCTCTAGCTGTGCACCACTCAGTGGGCACGAAGCCTGAGGTGTGAGGCTATGATTAAACATGACACTTGGGTGAGGTGCCAGTTCATTTTATACTTCATGTAGTACACAGCCTGGGATGTCATCTGGTCCCATGGATGCTGTATTCTTATAGGTTCATAGGTTCATACTAGGCTATCTGCTCTAGGGCATTTATAAGCCTAGACAGAATGTGTTTGGCTTTCGCCACCCATTTTAAATTTATTTTGCTATGCCCTTTTTCGAGGTTAGTATACTGTGCCTGTGTCTAACAGTGACACAGAAGTGATACCCGGGGTAAACCTACGATCTCCCATCCACTCATCAAGATTCTTCTTGAAGAGAGTCAATGAGGGACTCTGCCTAACCTGGACTGGGATTTTATTCCAGAGTGAAGGGAGCCTCTGGGTTATGAATCTGTCCCTCCAGCATGTCCTATTTATTTCAGTGTTGAGTTTCAAGTCTCTCGAGCACGTAGCTCGATGGGATTTGGATTTTCTGAGGTGCAGCATGTCCATTAATTCCGGGTTGGACATGGCTTTATACGTCAAGCACAGATCGCCTCTGAACAGGCGGCATGCCACTGAGTAGAGCTGGAGTTTCTTTAACCGGGCAGCATATGGCATCTGTTTGAGCCCTTTGATCCTCTTGGTGAGGTACTTTTGGGGTCTTTCCAGTTGCTGCAGGTGTCTGGTAAGGTACATCCCAAAAGGGGCATTGTACTCAATTATGGGCCTGATGAGGGATGAGTAAAGAGGCACGATGACCTCCCCTGATGTAGATGTGAATCCCTTCATGATTAGGTGGGCTATATAAAATGTTTTTCTAACCACCTTGGCCACGTGGTTGTCAAATGAGAGATTGCTATCAACTTGGGTCCCCAGGTCCCTAATTACTTCTTCTGTACCTAATGGATTACCACCTATGTGGTAATTTGTGGGCACTTTGTTTTTGCCAAAGGGGATGACTATACACTTTTTGGCATTTAGCTTGAGGCCATGGCTCTGGCACCAGTTGTCTGTTTCTATGAGGCCCTTTTGGAGGATGCTTGTGTCTGCTGGAGAGTCGATTATGGCGCCCAGTTTGCAGTCATCTGCGAACTTGGTCAGCCACAGTCCTTCCGTGTTGGCCTGTACCTCCGAGAAATATATACCGAACAAGAGAGGTCCCAGGACTGAGCCTTGTGGGACACCACTTGTAACTGGTTTGGAGTCTGACATGGCTCCAGCAATTCTAACCATGTGGTTTCTGTCCTTGAGCCAGTTTGCAATCCATCTAGTGACATAGGGGTTTATATTTGAGCTGGTGAGCTTATCTATAATGCCCGAGTGGGGTATTGTATTGAAGGCTTTTGCGAGGTCCAGGTAGTCTGTGTGGACCACCTTCCCCTCGTCAATGGCCTTGGTGACTGTTTCAAAGAAATCAGCCAGGTTTAAGAGGCAGGATCTGCCCTTAACAAAGCCGAACTGGGTAGGATCCAGTGTCTGTAGGCCCCCAATATCTCTATTTATGAGGTCCATGATGATCCTTTCCATAGCTTTGCAGACCAAGCTAGTCAGGCTTATGGGGCAATAGTTTCCAGGATCCGTTGAGGCACCACCTTTATGGAGAGGGACCACTGTTGCTGTACGCCACTCTTTGGGCACATATCCTGTAGTAAGGCTGAGATTGAACAGTAGTTGTATGTTTGGGTTTAGCTCTTCTTGGAGTTCATGTAGGACGCAGCCCGGGACACCGTCTGGTCCCATTGATGCTGTGTTGTTTGCTTTGGAGAGGGCGGCTCTTACCTGAGCATCTGAGATGTCAGGGGGGCAGCACTCTGCTGGGTTAGATATTTGCCCTTTTGGTGGGAAGGGGGGGGGAGAAGTTTGTGCTGAACCTGTCAGCTAGGATGTTGGCAATGTCTGTGGGTTCAGTGTATTTTTTTGTCATTTTGGACTAATTTTGAGCATATCTAGGAATTACCACCCAGGTTCCTAACATAACTAAAGAAAGCCTTGTGATTATCCTTAGTGTCCTGTGCAATTTTTCTCTCGAAGCTGGCCTTAGACAGTTTTATGAGTGCCCGTAGTTTTTTGCTAATACTGATCAGTGATGCCTTCCCTTTTTGAGATTTTGCTCTATCATTTAGTAGCTTCCTCCTTCTGTTGTATAGTTTGTTTATGGCTGGGGTCCACCAGACAGGACGTCTGCCTTTGGAGGATTGGGTCTTGGTTTTATTTGGGATAGCATGATCCATGCATTCCCGAAGATGTTCATAGAATGCGTTTATAAAGGATTCTGCGGTCTGGGCCGTATTTTCCACAGGCCCGGGCTTTGAAGGATTCCACCTCGGTTTTGAGGAGTGTGAAATTTGCTTTAGAGAAGTTTTTCACTATGGTTTTCTGGGCAGGGGGTGGGGTCAGGATGTGAATATCCAGTGAGATTAGTTTATGGTCTGATCTTACCAGTGAGGGATACACTTCTGGTCTGGAGCATAGAGTCCCCATGTTGGTGATGATCAGGTCCAGTATGTTTTCCCCTCTTGTGGGACTGCTAACAAGTTGTTCCATAGCATTTGAGTTTATAAATTCTAGGAGCCTTTGGGCTAGGGTGTTGGAGCTAGAGTAATGCTCCCAGTCTATGTTTGGGTAGTTGAAGTCGCCCAATATAATGGTGTTTGGAGAGACCTTCATATTTTCCAGTGTTCTCAGGAAGGCCGAGGGGGGGTTCCTGGGTTTGGGAGGGTGGTCTGTAGCAGGCTATAAACTGGAAGGCAGTTTTACCCACTGTTAGTTGCACATGGATAGTCTCTGATGCTTTGTGCTTTGCCACCAACCTGGAGGTGTGGGTATCTTTGATGAATATCAATACTCCCCCTCCTTTTGTGGTTCGGTCCAAGTTTTGGGGCCGAAAAGCATGGTATGAGGTATAACATGGTAGTGCTGGGGTGTTCTCGGGAGCCCTGAATCAGGTTTCTGTTACTGCACATATATCGATGTTCTCCATGCTAAGGAGAGTTTTGAGTGCGTGCATCTTGAGGTTTAGAGTTCTGGCGTTGAGTAGCATTACTCTTAGTTTCTTATCCCTTGTGATACCTATGGAGGTGGGTTTGTCTTTTGAGCCTTGCCTAAAAAAGGCATTATGGGGGTAGCAAGAGCCTTTTCCAATATCCGAAAGCCCAGTGGTGACAGGTGCAAGCCGTCCCTAGCGAAGCATCGTGGCTTGTCGAGCAATATCATCCCAAGCTGACAGGCATTGGATCCCTTTTTG
>NC_056732.1:1703355100-1703507600 GCF_019279795.1 Protopterus annectens
TCTAATGCGCCCTGACCGACGTCAGCCTTATACTCTGGTATTCGGGCCGACTGGACGCGGACTATACCCAATAGTCAGGACTGCAGCAATGGAATCCTCGAACATCTACATTTATGGTAGGTACAAAACTGTACTTTTTTATAGGTTCATAGATAAGTACTAGACTAGAGCAGTCCATTTAAGCCTAGCTGGTTTCCCTTTTTGGTGCCTGAATGAACTTGTCCTGTTTGGTGTTATCACTGGTCTTATCAATCCCACGGTCAATAATTATGTATTACCCCTAGTGAGAATAATTGGGATTGTACCACAGATAATTGGAGGGGACCCATGCTAGAGAAAAAAGTGTTTAGGAGCTGCCTGCGTTCATTAGTAGTACAGGGGACAGTCCTGGGGTAAATTTTTATTACCTATCCATAGATCCAAGTTGTGCTTGAATATGGACAGGGATGAGCTTTGTTTTATGTGGACAGGGTGTCTATATCAGAGCAGTGGTATCTTCTGAAGGATATACCTGGCCCTACAAACCATTCTGTTGATGTTGCAGAAAAGGTTTATATCCTTAGACTATTTCTGATGCCATTTGACTTGCTGGTATGCAGTAAATCCATCATTATTGGGTTGGAGGATGCCTTGTATACCTGACACAGGTAATTTCTTAGCAGTCTGTAGGATACCGAATATAGTGACAGGGCTTTGAGTCGGTCCATGTAGGACATATTGTTTAGGCCTTATCCTTTTAGTAAAATATCCATGTGGGTGTCCCAGTTCTTTTATGTGTATGGGCAGATACATTCCAAAGGGTGTATTATACTCACTGATTTGCCTATTGACTGCTGAGTAAAAGGGGACAATTAAATCTGTAGATCTAGACATAATCCCTTTGTATATAAGCTGCATAAAATAGAGGGAACTTCTTAAGACAATATCCAAGATGTTGTTCTTCCACTTGGTGCTCTGACTCCAGGCCATTTGTGTTGACAAATCTAGGAATCTCTATGCTGCTCTTGTAAGGGCTCTGTTAGTAGACATGTGGCCCAGGGCCCTGAGCCATCTCTCTGGCTGTCATTTGAGACTTCTGGGATGGGTTAGCAAAGTGGGCTATAATTAGAGGACCCTCTCAATGGGCAGGATGAGATGGTCCCTTCCAGTGTCCATTGATTTATTGAGACCACAAGGAAAACTTTAACCTTTTTATAAGCAGACGAAACTTCAGAAGACTTAGTGAAAAAAATATTCATTAGACAATCTGTGGTCATTGACAGGAATCTGCTTACTCTTGTAATAAAGGAGTATTGAATGAGGTAGTTATCCAGATATTACAAAGAGTGGATGCCTTGTGTTCTCAGAAAGGCCGGCACTGATGCTAGGCATTTGGTTGAACACCTTTGTCATTGAGGACCAATCAGATGCGAGTGCGACAAGGTGAACTGGAAATCCTTGTTGTCTGCATTGAATCGTAGAAACAGCCTGGGGGAAAATCCACTGAGTGTAGTGCAGAAACCAAATTATCATCAACTCTCACACTGCCAGTTACAGTGGAATCATTAGAAACAGTCAACTGTGTTAAAGGGATACCAATGGAACTTTCTGTGATGCATTCATATTGATGTTATTAGCATTAGATTAGACCAATTAAAAACTTGGCCAAGCTTAAAGTCATTAATATTTCTTTTTAGCGTACATTTCTTCATAGCAATCAAGCTTTATTCTGATATACTTAGACGCTCAAACAGCATGGTGAAAGTCAGTATATGAAGTATTAAATTGTGAATGTACTAATAAAGATACTTGCAGTTGTTTAACTTCTTGTTTTAAACCATCCAAAATACATTCAAAAAAGTCACACATTAGAACCATGTATGGTTTATCAAGATGTAAATTCAGCAATTACCCTTCTCTTAGTAATTTAGGATGCTTTGTTCCATAAGTAGGCCTTTTCAAAATACGTGAGCCACAAGTAACTAAGCTAAGCTTCAAATAAACATCAAAACCTAACTTTTGCCACTGCATCCATTTGAAAGTATATAATTTGATGTCCTTCTATTCTAATGTCACAGTATTCTATGCATGAGGGAATCCTCCGCCAAGGGCAAACCGATGTCCAGCCAGTATACAAGAGCTTTTAAGTACTGCTGGTACATGAGACATCGCTTAAACGGCTTAAGGGTACGTAAGCCATAAAAGCAATGTCTGCATATACAATCCTCAGAACTTTTGTGCTGCAGTCTGATCGCCATCTTCAATCGTCGGATCTGTTCGCCCGAGTCGTTTGTTGCTGGTCCAGTTTTCAGAAAAGTGCCCCATTGGGGTTTTCCTTTTTTCTCTTGATACTGCTTTCTTTTTTGTGAGGGTTTCATGTCATCCAGGAAAGGCAAATGCCAATGTGGGAGACAGATTCCACACAAAGATAGTCATGACCTATGTCTCTTTTGTTTGAGGCCTACACATGAGCACAAATCCTGCTCTATTTGCCAGGACTTCGTCCCTAAGTCCCTACATAGCCAGGTTTCTTCCCTTAAGATTTACTTAGAAACTCAGCGACTGAAGAGTTTAGCTAGGGATGTTATGGAGGGTACATTTGGGACTTCTGTCGAGCCTGTGTTGAAGAGGAAGGCCAAGAAGTGGGGACCTGAAGCTTCAGTAGTGCCTCCTACCTCTGTCTCTTTCGAGGTTGATGAAGACCGAAATGTCTGTCCAGATGTTGTCTCTGGTTCCACGGTGGGTACCACATCAGATGTCATGAAAGAATCAGCCTTAGGGACTTCCTCGGAGGCAATGCAGACATCCTCATTGGACGGTCAGGGGGAACCAAGGCTTATTATTTCAGAAGGCCTTAGGGGTATCCCTCAAATTCTAGTTAGGGTAGAATATTACAACTAATATTATTGAGTGCAGGCCTACATCAGGTCACTCCATTTTTTATCAGGCAGATATGCGGTTAAAATAGAATCAGAAAACTAAACATATTTCTGCACATAAGACTCCCCAATCAGACTGGGAAACTTTTTCTCAAGGCTTGCTTAATGCACTTATGGCTCTTAAGCCTCCTTCAGCTGAACCTGTTTCTCCCTTTATTTCTTCCCTATTCAAGAGAGTTAGGTACTGGAATCATCTGAGGTTGAGGGCTGTTCTGAGGATGAATCCTTGACCAATCCTTGACCTACTCCTCAAGTTCCATCCCCCATTGAATATGCTTCCCCTGTGGAGGAGTCTGGCGCATATTCTTCAGTTGAAGAGAGTCTAATGGAGCAGATTCTTCAGTTAAAGAAAGTCTAATGGTGCAGATTCTTCAGTTGAAGAGAGTCTAATGGCACAGATTCTTCAGTTGAAGAGAGTCTAATGGCGCAGATTCTTCAGTTGAAGAGAGTCTAATGGCACAGATTCTTCAGTTGAAGAGAGTCTAATGGCGCAGATTCTTCAGTTGAAGAGAGTCTAATGGCGCAGATTCTTCAGTTGAAGAGAGTCTAATGGCGCAGATTCTTCAGTTGAAGAGAGTCTAATGGCACAGATTCTTCAGTTGAAGAGAGTCTAATGGCGCAGATTCTTCAGTTGAAGAGAGTCTAATGGCACAGATTCTTCAGCTGAAGAGATCACTTTTGGAGAAACCTTCACTAAAATGAGGGACTTATGTAACTGGGACTGCCCTCAGGTTTCTGATGTGCAGAAAAGATATTATGATCTTTTACAAATGGATTCTCCTCTCTCTTCTGCTGCACCTCCAATTTTACCAGCCTTTTTGGATGCATTTTCTGTAGCACCTAAGGCCCCAGACTTACAGGCCCGTGCCCCTAAAAGGCCTGATTGCTTTTATAAGGTGCCAGGCAAGTGTAAATTTCTTTATAGATGTCCTTCAGCAGATCCTTTGGTGGTTTCCATTGCTTCTGACAAAACCTCAAGGTTACTGCCATCTACCAACCTTCTTCCTTGTGATAAGGAGAGCAAGACTATGGAAAGAATTAGGGGAAAAGGTCTATACCTTTGCCACATTACTTTTCCGTGCTATAAATTACCAAACCCATATGACCAGATATGCTTTGACTGTTCTTTCTCAAGCCACTCCAGCAGTTTCTTACCTTCCAGACTCTGTTGTTAGGAGCTTCTTCTCAGGTAACACGCCAGTCCGTTAATTACAGCTGTGATGCAGCAGAAGCATCTTCCAGGGCAGCTGCATCTGGCTCTGTTCTTAGGTGGTATTCATGGTTGAGGCTTCACCCACTTCCAGATGATAACAAAGCAAAATTAATAGATGCTCTTTTAGGTAATAGTGCTTTGTTTGGGGCTGCCACTGCAGATTTGTTGAAGTCATTGCAGGAAAAAGGCAAGAACTACAGGACTTAAAACATATCTTTGTTTCACTTGTTCCCAAATTTCAGAGGAATTATGCTTCAAAAGCTTCCTATGTTAGAAAACAAACTCACCTGTCCACTTCCAAAAACAAAAGTAGAAGAGCTCCTCAGTTTAATCCCTCTTAGCCAGATCCTGCCCAGAAGCAGCCCTTTCCAGACTAGCCAGGTAGTCTTTGACTGCCACACTCATCTCAGTCTTACTTTTCTTTCTCTGCATCTTTCCCTGTCTCTTCCAGTTTAAGAAACTATTAATCAAGACTCATGGGTTCCTTCCATTATCAAACTAGGGTGCTTCATGGTCTGGAAGAGTCTCCCTCCATTCATTGGCATTCCACAACCACATCAATACCAACTGCATCTGTTTCTTCAGTTGCTTCAGGAATTGCTACATCAGGGAAGAATTCAAGAAGTTCCTCCTCCCCTCAGACAAAGAGAGTTTTACTCCAGGTTGTTTCTTGTACCCAGAAAAGACGGCCCATGGAGACCCATTCTGAATCTTTCTCACCTAAACACTTTTCTGAAGGTTTCTACCTTACGGATGCTGTCATTGCAAACCTTGTTTTCTCTTATTCTTCCTCAGGCTTACATGACCTCTCTGGGCATCTAGGGTGCTTATCTTCACATTCCTATCCATCCCCATTACAGGACATTTTCATGTTTCTCTATTGCTTCCTTGCACTTTCAGTTCTCAGCTTTGCCCTTTGGTCTTTCCACTGCCCCTAGAGTATTCACAAAGTGTTTCGCTCCTGTCATTACTTACTGCAGACATCAAGGCATCCAGGTTTACCCTTACTGGACGATCTTGTCTTTCCAGCTCCTTGTCCAGGGAACCTGGAACAAAATTTACACTTAACCATTTCTCTTCTGCAAAGGTTGAGGTTCACAATAAATTTCAAAAAGTCCTTTGTTACCCTGTCACAGGACCACATCTTCTTAGGATGCAGTTTGCAGACAGATGTCATGCTGGCATCCCTGCCTCCTCCAAAAGTTCAGCCTTTCATTTCCTAATCCAAAGTCATTTCCCTCTTCCTTCTCTTACAGCCAGGGAGTTTCCCAGGGTCCTAGGTTTCGGTTTCATAGCATCCACCATCCCCATGCTACCTCTGGCCAAACTTCACATGAGGAAGGTTCAGTGGTACCTGAAATGTTTGGATGCAGCATGCACATCCATTGGAGTTTGTGGTTCCTCTTCTCCCTTGTCTAAAAAAAGGAACTCCTTTGGTGGATATAGCAGTTTTCCCTGAACCCCAGCCTTCCTTTGCATCCTCCTTCTCTTCTCACTCAAGAGATGTTTACAGAAGCCTCAGACCTAGGATGGGGGGGGGGCATATTTTGCTTCCATGAAGGTACAGGGCCTTTGGTCTCCTTCTCAAAAGGAGGAGCACATCAACATCAAAGAGATGAGAGCCCTGATATCAGCTCCTCAGGCTTTCCATCCTCCCTTCCATCCAAGACCTCTAAAACTGCTTACAGACAACACCACAGTTCTCTTGCATGTAAACAAATGAAGGGGGGGGGGCATTCACCTTCTGTGCAGGTTATCTCTCGTGGCTTGGGAACTGGCAGTTCAGTACCATGCCACTCTTCAGGCTGTTTATATCTCTTCAGTCAGAATTCTGTAGCAGACAATTTCTGCAGGTCCATGATTCAGTCCCTTGAATGGATAATTCACAGGGATGTGTTTCTGGATATTGTCCACTGGTGGGGTATTCCTCAAGTAGATCTATTTGCCTCCCCTATAAACATACAACTTCCTGTTTTTGTGTCAGAGTCCCAGGTCCTCTGGTTTGGAAGATGGACATCCTTTTTCTTGGAAGAGGATGTTTCTTTATGTATTCCCTCCTTTCCTCTTATTCAAAAACTCCTGTTCAAGATTCAGCAGGACAAACCAAAAATCTTGGCTGGTGGCTCCCATTTGGCCAAGACAGCATTGGTTCCCTCTTCTGCATTTAGCCAAGGGCAGTCATCACAAGTTACCTCACAGGGTGGAATTTCTCACACAGGACAAAGGTTCTGTTATCCATCCACATTTGTCAGCTGTGTGTCTGACTGTTTGGGTGATAGGCATCGGATTCTTTTCAGACACCTTTTTTCTGAGGACATACTTGGGGTACTGTAGGAGGCCAGAAAACCCAATACTAGGAAATCCTACTTATCTTAATGGAAAAGTTTTTTTTATCTAGTGTCATTCACACAACCTGGATCCACTGTCTGCGTATGTTCCATTGGTTCTTTCCTACTTGTGTGAGTTGCTCGGTGATGGTTTAGCTTATTCCTCATTGAAAGTCCATTTGTCAGCCATTTCTGCCTGTCTGTCTTTGTCTCCCCATTTGGCTTCTAGTTTAGAGGTTAAACTCTTTCTCAAAGGTGTCCTTCACATTAAACCTCCCAGGAAGCCTGTTCCTCCTCCTCCTTGGGATTTGAAATTTGTTCTGGAGAAACTGACTGTGACCCCACTTGAGCCTGCTTCTTTGCAACACTGGACTTGGGAAAACTGTTCTGTTACTAGCTTAAACTTCTGCCAGGAGGGTATCTGAGCTTCAGGCTTTAATAGCTTCCCCACCTTTTTCTGATTTTTCCACAAGGACAGGATCTCTTTGCATACAAACCCTTCCCATGCCCAAGCTTGTGAATGAGTTTTGTCTTCATCTATTCATTTGCCCACTTTTTATTCCTTCTCCACAACCCTCTAGTGAGAGGATTTTACACACCTTGGATGTGCATAGACAATTCAGATTTTATATCAGTAAAACTAAAGCTATCAGGAAATCTGTTCAACTTTTTTTTCTTTTCATCCCAGGACTCTGAGGTTTGCCTTTTTCCAAGCAGACCATCTCCTCTTGGATTTTGAAGGCTATTTCTTTTTGTTATATTTTCCATGGGAAGAGCTTCTCTTTTCCTGTTAAGGCTTATTCTACGAGGGCTGTGGCTTCTTCGGGTGTTTTCTTTAAGGGTTTGGATATGAATGCCAGTTTAGAAGCAGCTAGTTGGTCTTCTGTACATACTTTCACCAAGCATTACAAATTGGATGGCATCTCCAAATCCAGAGCTGGTTTTGCTAGAGCCATTCTTCATGGTTTTCTAGAGAGCTCTTCTGGTCCTTCCTCCTTCCAGGTTTCCTCCTAAGCTTTGGTACTCTCCCTCATGTAAAGAATACTGCAACATTAGAATAGAAGGACATAGAATAGTTGTTTAAAATCTTACTATAACCATAGATGTTCTTCTCCTCTGTATTTCAGCATTCTATCTTTCCTTCCTTCCACTTGGTGCCTGCTTTTGTTCTGGAGGTCTGATAACCTTCTTGTTTCCCTAGATTGGCATTCCTCCTCGGGCATTCAGTTCTGAGGATTGTACATGCGGATGTCACTTTTATGGCCAACGTACTCCTAAGCCATTTGTGCAACATCTCACTTATGAGCAGTACTTAAAAGCTCTTGTATACCGGCCAAATGATGGGTCACCCTTGGTGGATGGATTAACTGATGTAAAGAATACTGTAACAAGTGAAGGACATCTGTGGTTATGGTAAGATTTTGCACAACTATCCTTTCTCCATAGTTGTCAACATTGTGTTAAACTCACAATCGTTATTGCCAGTAGCAGTATTAGTGTCCAAGCTTAACAAATGATTATCGGCAATGGTCAACAATTTTAGCAACTGTTGGTGTATCATGTGATCAGATTGCATGTTTAAATTGAGATGTATGTTTTCATTTAACTGATGAATCATTGTATGCAAATGCTTTTGTTTGTTTGTGTCAATAAATCTGTGGTGTCCCTGGAAACTACAGTTTTTTTTTTGTTTTGGATATTCTTCATAACAGTTACTGTGTGTGTGTGTGTGTGTGTGTGTGTGTGTGTGTGTGTGTGTGTGGGGGGGGGTTGTGTGTGTGTTGTGTGTAGTACATGTATATATATTTATTTATTTGCCTGAGGGCTCACGGCAGACTAGGAGACAATTTTGTCTTTCATCTGCATGCCCTAGTTTGGGCTTTTCTACAAGCAGGAAGAGACAGATGGAAAAAAGCAAGGGAAGTTTCATAATGAAAGGCGAGAGCATAGGAAGAAACTGAAACATTATCTACCACCTTCCAGGACCAAGTCTCATCTGCTAGATATCAGGTCTTCCTTTGTTGTCCCGAGCTCATTTTAGGATGTCCTCACCTTAGATTCTGTGCCTTGTCCAGCTGGAGAAGTGCGCTGACAAGATTGGCCCTTCCTGTCAAGGGTACTGCTTCAGACTGAGGTGCCAACCATTTGTTTCACAACCTCTCAGCCTGTTTCGCATTCCATGGTACCAGTGCCATCCAGGTTGATTTGGACCATCTGGTCTAGCTGTTGTGTACCTTCGGATCTACTTCATTTGCCCTAACTTCCGATTGCCCGACACCCATTTGCCCGACCCCATTTGACCAAAATTTCATTTGACCGAAAATTAATTTGACCGACACTTCATTTGACTGACAAGTATTATTGGCAAGTAAATGGGATATGCCCCCTTCCCCACTGTAGTGCGACCCTGGAGTTAGAATATATAGTTAGGGTGGGTGTGGGGGGCGAAGCCCCCCACTTACTTTTGTTTTACTAAGCAATATTAAAGCAAAACTAAACAATATAATATGAAATTAAGTGGGGGGCTTTGACCCCCATAGCCCCATTGTGGGGGGCTGTGCCCCCACACCCCCCCCTAACTATATATTCTAACTCCAGGGTCACACAACAGTGGGGAAGGGGGCATATCCCATTTACTTGCCAATAATACTTGTCGGTCAAATGAAATTTCGGTCATTTGGTGTCGAGCAATCGGAAGTTAGGGCAAATGAAGTAGACCCGTACCTTCACAGAGGTCCCCACTAATATCACCCCATCTTACTGCAGTCTTCACCCGTCAGACACCCAGTGCTTGAACATGTATCAACCAATTCTTTGTAGACTTTCCCCGACTGCTCAGTTAACAGCAGGCACACCAGGACAGAATCTACAAACACTGGTCTCCCCAGCATCAGCCTTTCTATGCAGCATACATTAGCCTTGCTTGCACTGGGCCATGCATCAGCATAACCCATAGAGGAATAGCCAGCATTGGGTCTTCCAGTCCAGAGCTGCATTTTAGGGCTTCAGACTACAGTAAGTGATATCCATTTCTTTCGCAGTTAAGAGAACACCAGGTATCATTTTGTGAATGCTTCTTCCTGCTGAGAACTACCCCATACCATGAGACTCTTAGTCATATGTTGGGATATATCAAATGACCCTTCACCCCAGACATTGTCCCTTGTAAGAAAGCTGCAGCCAGCTGCAGTTTTACTGTATCAAGTGTCAGCCCTGCAGTATCAGGGACAGGAACCCCCTGCCTTTTACTTCTCTTTTCCGATAATAGAAGACTGGTTTTCTTATTGATTTCAGAGATATTAGCCAAAAGAAAGTTCAAGACATGTAGATTAGTATCTTCAGAGATTTTTTATTTTTGGATGTTCACTATGAGAGTATCTCCCTGATGCTGTTGTGAAGAAAGGTCCTCTTCACCGTCCTGCCATCCTGAGGACCCTGGATTTGACAAGGTCCTCAAGGCAATGACTCCATCGTATGCTGGCCATAGAATGAATTACCTTCTCTTCATTTACATTGGCTGCAAATTTAAAAGTTTCTGGATTAGACCCCCTTGGTGGATCCCTTGTTTGCTGATATCATCACACAACTTATAGTTCATAGCTGGGAACATTACTCCATGGATACTGTGTTTCCTCACAATGCAGACTCTGTTTTAGGCCTGCAAAGGAATTTGCAGTTTGTGCTAAGATTGCTTATCCAGACTATACATTTTGATAGTTCTGGCACTGAAGCAGTACTCTGTTCATAAGGGTCAGGCAGGTCAGTCTCCATAACAAGAACCTCTCTGGTCCATTTAAGGAAGCATGTATTTGCAGCCTTAATTCTGGTAGTAGAGCCAATGAACTCCCCCAGTATTATGTTCTTCCTCCACTGGGATTTGTTGGCAAAAGATGCTGAAGTATTCAGGCAATTCAGAGCTCTGAGTTAAAAAAAAAAAAAAAAAAAAAAAAAAAATTTGCAGAAAACAGGTAGTCACATTGTCTGCCATCAGTTTGCACAGAGAGTGCATGAGTGATGTATGATGCTACAGAGTCATACAGCAGAAGCTGACATTGTACACAACAGCAGTGCTGGCTGTATTTGGCATCCCTCACTGAGTAGTTCAGTGCCACCTCTATGGATGCTCCTGTCAAGAGGCGATTGCGGTTTGGACCTGAAACAGACAAGCATGTTGGAGTGATGAAAGAAGAGGGACATTTTCTATCTGCTGTTGATGCACATTCCATTCTCCTCAGAGGACCTTTACCAAATTCCAGCAGACTCAACAAAGGCTCTAGTCATACAGCAGCCATAGAAATCTGAAGTTCAGCAGTTACAGATTGGTCAGGGATTAGCTTTGGGATGTCATACAGTTGTTCATACTGGAATCTGGGAGGCAGAGGAACCCCTTTTCAGGGTCTCTTTAGTAGCTGTATCTCCTTACTTTACTGCCTGTGGATCGGGTAGAAAGGTTGGAGAGAATATTTCTTCACCTCTTGGATTAGAAGACTTTATTTGCTGACGGATGCGTAAGGGAGGTTATCAGCAAGGGCTTTGTCTTCATATTCTGTTTTCCTTCACGCAAGTCTCTCCTGCTTACCAAACACTCTCCTAGACACCCCCAGATGGGCAAGTAACTTACAAAAAGAGCAGCCTAGCACATTCTTAACAACTAGAAAGTAACTATTGTTTTTTTTTTTTTTTAATTCAAAGGAAGAAAAGAAACAATAAAGGCATCGCCTCGAGAGCAAAAAGAAGTTATGTTGCCAATGATCAGGATGTGTGCAAACCACAGTGACTGGTTACTGATGGTGATCTAAATTCTGGGCAAGCTTATTTGCAGTTGACTGATTCAACCACATCTATAATACCCCACAAATGTTCCAAGCAGTTCATTTTTCTGTAAGTCATTGGAGATTTAGGGTATGGATCCTACTTTTATCCCCAATTTACTTGAAATACAGTAATTGTTTTACATTTATCCTGAAGAAAGAAAGTTCTGTTATGTTGTCTCCACAGCCACCACAGGGGATTCAGTAGTCCATGCTAGAGACTCTGAACACCACTTGTGCTCTTCCTTTGGAATTGTAGTAAATTTCAAAAAGTCCAAACTGGAATTGGTACATACACTGCCACCTGGCCAACACCCCTCAAATAGTCAGGCTTCCTCTGTCCAGACTGTCATCTCTATCTTCAAGCTTCACAAGTCTTATACCATCAGAGCTCTCCAGCATATCTTGTTCTCCATCATGGGTATCCATGGGTGTTACTATCACTCTGATCTCACTCCCAACATTTTATATGAGGGTACTGTAGTGGACTCTTTTAATAAAGTAGTTCATGATGTATCACCAGTACCTCATCCCATCAGACTCACCAAGATCTGCAGACAACATATCCTATTGTGGCTGACTTCCCTACTTGGAAGACCCCTTTGTGTTTCATCCACCAAGGGCCACAGTATCAACAAACACCTCTCATCTGGGGTGGGAGCTTTTTGAATGGAGAATGGTACATGGTACTTGATCCCAGACCAAGGTCAAACTACATGTCAGTATCCTGAAGATGTGGGCAGCACTCCTCATATTCCAGATTTTCAGAATTGCCTCCCTGTGGTTGGGATTGCTGCACAGATGGACAGTATGTCTGTGGTCTGCTACATCAGTAAACAAAGTAGAACTTGATCATATCCATTATGTTGAAAAGCCATGAGGGTGTGGGAGTGGGCAATGTCTTCCCAATACTTCCTTGTTGCAATGCACATACTGGGAAAGTCCAGTATCTTAGTGGGCAAAAGTGAATAAGTCTATCAGTCTGCCACACAAGAGCTTTAGCCACTGGGAACAGCCCCGCTATGATCTGTTTGCAACCCTTACCCACACCAAGTACAGGAGCATCTTTAACCCAATTCCGCAGGAGGGGCTATCCCTGAGGGATGCTGTAGTCCACACTTAAACCCTGCTACTCTGGTATGCTTACGCTTTGACTCCCATAATAATTAAGTTCCTTAAGAAATAAGCGTCGTGCAAGAAAAAGTTATTCTCATTGCAACCTTTTGGCCATGACAGGTTTGATTCCCCTTTCTTTGGCCTCAACTAGTGCACCCTTTGTATATTCTGGATTTGATTTCTTACTCCACCTGAAAGCCTCACCTGGATATCAAATCCTGTAATCTGACTGCTTGGTTTCTCCACTTCTAATGATGGTGAAAAATCCCATGCTTTCTTCCAGGGTTGTTTAGATTCTCACTTATTCCCAAAACCCTCCACTAGGAAGATCTACAGAAGTTAAGTGGAAAAGGTTTACTATTTGGGTGAAGTCTAAAAGTTTGCATCCATTCTTGACACCTTTGTCATCTAACATTTCCTGTTGGGTCTCTTCCATTCAGGGGCTAGTAATTATACAATTAAAGTGCAGTTAATCACCATTTCTAATTTTTGTGAGAGAGCAGCATGTTTCCATTGCTTCATTGAGGCTCTTGAAAGCATTCCTGAGAGATGCCTTTCTACTGCAACCCCCATTGAGGGATCTTTTGCTGCATTGGAGCATCACTACCTTGTTACAGAGCCTTACCAAGGTGCCATTTGCACCGGCAGCTTCAGCTTTTCTGAAATTTTATCTTGGAAAAAACTATTTCTTGAGGGTGCTATCACAGATTCTGAATTACAGGCCTTGTCATGCAAACTACTGTATTTAATTTTTTCTAAGGATAGATATTCCCTAAAGACTAATCCAGCCTTCATTCCCAAGGTGGCTTCAGAGACAGACTTGAACCAGACTACTGATTTACCTTTTTTAACCCAATTTTTTTCAAATAAGGGTGAATATCTACTTTCCCTCATTTGATATCCACCATTAGCTTCAATTTTATTTGCACTCTAGAGAGTACTTTAGAAGAAGGGATTGGGTATTTGTTTTCTTTTTCTATAGCAAAATTCGGTTCCAGTCTGTCTAAGGTTACCTTGTCCAGGTGGCTGTCTAGTTACATTGCTGCCTTCTACACAGCTAAGGGATTGTTTCTTTCTTCTAAGCGAAAAGCACATTCTACAAGAGCTCTGCATCCTTCCTTAACAGATTTCCTATTGTTGAAATTTGTGCAGCGGCTATATAGTCCACATTTCATACATTTGTCTCTCATTACAAGCTAAACCTGCAGTCCAGGCGCAGAGCTTCCGTTGGTTCTATCATTCTCTGTAATATCCTTCCAGCATGCCTCTTAGGGATTTTCTAGATGAGGGTTCTTTTCCAGCTCTTAAAGTGAACATTAAAGACAACATCACATATGAAAATTATATAGTTAAGCATAACTATAGGCCCATGTTGTCATCTTCTGTCCATCTCAACATCCCTGCCGTCCTCCCCCCTTCCATATTGTCTCTGTTCTATGAAGTCCTACAGGACCTTCCTGGAGTCTTTCTTGATTTGCAGTCCCATTTTTGATTGCTTTAGATGATTAGTCTTAGGTTTAGTAACAATATTTCCTATTCAGGGTTGATAATTGGGTACTTTGAGGGGATACTCAATCAGTGAGTAATAGGGTGGAGGTGCATTATGGAAGGGGGGAAGAAATTGAGCCTTGGAACTAAAGTTTAGTTGCGAGCCACTGATCCAGTATACCCAACTGTTGAGATGGACAGAAGAAACACAGATCTGTTATTATGGTAAGTATATAACTTTCATTTTTACTAAGTGTATATCCTGTGGCACAAAATTACTCCACAGGACTACTATGCTTAGTGTGTGATTTGGCACACCTCACTTAGACGAGGACTGCCTGGTTTGTGTTCAGTTTGGCAAGCATACATTGATTAAAAGAAAGAATAAATTAACTTGAAAAGTTTGCTTGAACATTCTGATGTTTTTTGAGAAGCCCTTTTCCCCTAAACCTCAAGCAGATAAAGATAGAGAGTATTCTAGGGAGGATGAATCTAAATCCTGTAATTGTAGAGATAACACAAAATAGGTTCATAGGTTGGTACTAGGCTATCGGCCCTAGGGCCTATACAAGCCTAGCCATAACAATTCCCTGGCTATTATAGGTTCATAGGTTGGTACTAGGCTATTGGCCCTAGGGCCTGTACAAGCCTAGCCATAACAATTCCCTGGCAATTTCTTCCCACACTATTTACTTCCCTGGACCCATGTCTAGCAGGGCGACTTTTCTTTTCCTGTTCCTCTCTCCCAAGACTCTGCATAGATTCTGGTGTTTCAAAGATTTCTTTTAAAAATATTTGAGGAACACCTGCCTTCAGGCATGAGGTCAGATGCCTCCATTAAAAAGGTGTTTCTTTATTAGCCTTCCAAATGCCTTTCTGCCAGGTCAGTCTTCTCCATCGGTCTGTGATTGATATATTGCCTAATATAAGCTCTCTAGGGCCATTTGGACCTGGGACTCCCTAAACACGTGCCTGCCTGCTCACTGATGCAAGTTGCAGTGCCTGTCAGAGTGAGATCTCCTAGTTCCCTGCTGACTCTTGGCAGAGTTGGCTGATTTCTTTTGAGTTGGATGCTTTTTGGTGTTATAATCCAAGTTCTCAGCCTTTACTGTCAGTCCCATCAGTGTTAGGGGGTCAGTTTTGTTGCTGTTAATCTCTTTCACCATGAGCTACTATCAACTTCTTTGTGTCAAGATATCTGGCCCCAGTGTAAATCCATCATTGATGTTGCAGCAGCAGTTGCAATGGCATCCCCTAGAGGTCATGTCCTGGGCAGTTTCCCTTAAAGTCCACCTCTGTGAGACGTCTGACCTGAAGAGTTGTTACCATCACAGGGCAGAGAGATGGAAAGGCCATGACAGCATCTTCTCTAATCTGGCCTTCCTCCTCAACCACCCCCCCCCATCTGTGGAGGCATTTCAATGTATGATGCAAGAGTAGGCACCTAGACCTACCCAGTGACTCTTCAAGCCAGAGTCTGACTTATTAGCCATGGCTGATTTCCCTGTAGCACTTCCTGGCAAGCGTAGGTTTAGAGAGGTCTTGTTGATAATGCAGGTAAGAAGAGGGCAGGCTGTCATCATCCTGTCAGCCTTTGAGAAAGATCCTACAGCTGGCCCTCCAGTCACTCCCTTCGTCACCCTGGGAAAGAACCAGATGTGGTGTCTCCATTACCTTGTAAGCCTGACAAAATGCTTTGGCTCCCCAAGGACTGGGGGATGTTCATCTAGGAATCCTAGTGCTGATTTTTATAGTTGATGGTGGTAGCCCTGAAAGGGCTGCCACACTGAAGAGCCCTGTGTTTCACCCTGCTGGCAAGGAATCCATGGAATTGAACCACTATGGAAAGCAGGTATTTGCATCCTTGACCTTTGCTTAATGGATGCCAAGTTATTAGGAGCATATACACGAGAGTCAATGGAAAGGTTCAAGGATACTGAGCTTAGAAATAAATGTTCCATCCCGACCTTCATCCTGTCCACTATGTCCTTTGGCCTCAGACTAACTCATAATGTACCCAAGGGTGTATCTAAGGTGATGGGCATAGAAGTAGCAACATATCATCATGCCTGTCTTTCCCTGACACATCTGCATGAAAACTTCAAGGTGCCATTGATTAGTGTCCTCTTCAACAGCTCCAATTTTGGGGGGGCCTCAAGTTAAAATCTTAACTGGAGGATAGCAAGAAGTGGTGCAAAATCCTTACAGCTCTTCATGTAAAGTTCACGGCTCCTCAACGTCTCTATTCCAGGATTCAAAAAAGCCCCTACCAGAAGTGGCTTTTGCATGACCAAAATCTCTACAGCCCTCTTTATGGGCTTGTCAGTGCATCATCTGGGACAAGACTGTGGATCACCAAACAGGCAGTGGTCTGCTTCTCATCTTGGGTTTGGTGCTAATATTTTGCTTCTAGTGAGAGAAGAAGCAAAGGAGCATTGTATCCCAACAGAGTGAAGCTGTGGTGAGACCAGCATCAGTAGTAGCCATTCATGTGACTCCCTTCTTTTCATCATTCTTGACAAACTAATTCTTTGTTTTCAGTAAGTACTGCTTGATGTGTTTCTAACTTCAGAATGTCTGCCTAAATGCTTCATCCTTAAATTTTCAGAGTTTACGTATTAGTTTCCCCTCAAGTGTTTGGCAGTGCTCTGTATAGACTCAGACATCTTGAATGACATTTTTCCTGTAAAAGCACAACTGAAATTTCTCCAATACCTAGTTGCACACAGGACAACTAGTTTGCAGTGACCAGCACTGTCCCCATAGTTGCAAACCGGATACTCCTGACAGTGATTGATAGTCTCACTCCAACTGTCTAATCAATAAAAAAGGGTCTGTTGCCATGGATATAAACTTTCCTACTGTCTCCATTACCGGCTTGGTGGATATGGGCATCCTGAGGTAATGTAGAAATTACCTCACATTTACTGACAACTAGTTAATTCTCAAACAAACTGATATGGTATGTGAGAGATGTACTTACACAATATCACTGGAGGCAAAGCTCTCACATAAAAGTACTCCTAATGTCAGTAAGGTTGTCAGTAGTACATACGCTGCACCCATCACACACAATTAAAAGCAGGCATATCGAGCCACATATGCTGATGAACTTAAAAGTAACCTTCCTAAACCACAAAAACCTCCTGGATGAAGTACACATAACAAATACCCTCAGCAGCCCCAAATGCACTCTTTCATAACAACACCTGTATAATCACATAGAGCTGCATCTCATGGAGCCTCTAAATCTAAGCCCATAAGGCAAGCCACCACACAATCTAACATTCTAGTCATTGGAGACTCCATCGTGAGACACACTGTGTTCCTCTCACCAGGCTGAGTAAGGAGAAAGTCACGGTCAGTTGCTTATCAGGGGTTACGCAGGCACTCAGGTTATTGGACCACAGTTACCAATATGAATGTGTCATTATCCATGTAGAAGTAAATGACCTGAGACATACCTCCCTAGACTATATGAAGACGGACATTATGGAGCTCTCAGAATGTGTGTCTCAGGCTGGTATGAGCTTAGCATTAAGCATCATTTTACATTCTCCAAGGATGATGCCACAATATGAACAAAAGATGATTGACTTTAATAATTGGCTTAGTTTCTGGTGTCATTCTAAGGGGGTGCAATATTTGTCAGCATGTAAGGAGATGGTCAACAGACCACGCTGCTTTGCAAGGGATGGTCTGTACCTCTTCCCTTTAGGCTTTCGAATATTAACTAAAACATTGTCTTCCCTCATAGTGCCTTTTTTACACAATGTCAAACTGAAAGTACTTTCGACATAACAAATCAGAACCAAGAAAATCTAAAGGTATTACTGCTCAGTGCTAGGAGTCTAAACAAAAAAACTACACTCCCTAGAAGCTCTCTTTACCCTAGAGAATGCTGATGTCTGTGCAGTCACTGAGACATGGTTTAAAGCCACGGAGAGAGCGCCAGCAGTGCAAGGTTATAATGCCTTCCACACATTTAGGCCAGCCACTTCACAGGCAGGGACTAGAGGTGGAGGTGTCTCTATTTACATCAAAGATAAATGTAATTCAAGGCTGGTCAAACAGGACAATGCACTTGAGCTGCTCCATGTTCAAATCACAATAGGCAAAATCGAATATCACTTCCTTGCAAGCTATAGGTCCCCTTCTATGACCCAGGAAATCCATACAATGTATTTAAACTTATTAGAAACACTAACCATCCAAACCAATACCATATTTATGGGTGACTTTAATTACCCCATTTTTAATGGGAATCCTATATGATACCAAACGTACATGGACAGAGATTCCAGGATTTTGTAACACACACTCCCTGAACTAGATAGTCAGTACACCAAACAGGGGTGTAACCATACTGGATCTGGTCCTCACTAATATGGGAGAGTGCTGCACACTCCCCACTGTAATGCCTTCCGCGGTAGGGTCAGACCACAAAATGGTCTCTTTTGAAGTAAAAATAAAACCTGGACCACCAGCTAAACCTGGAGTATTCGGGAACTGTTCTAAGGCTAACCTCTTGTTATTAAGTGAGAACCTGGCAAAGTTTCAAGCCCCCGTAAACCCTGAGAACACTGCTGACTATGCAGAACTGTTCACAGAAACCCTGTACAAGCATGTTACTAGCTGATGGAGGCAGCTGTACCCACCAGGAAGAAGTACAGAACTAACTCAAAAAACAAGCCACCCTGGTGGAATCACAAAACCAATAGGCTGTATAACAGGAGGAAGAAAATCATGGCAAAAATTAGGCGGTTCAGTACCCAGCAGGATAAAAGCACTGTCATCAAACTAAACAAACAACTCAGAGGATAAATAAAGTCTACAAAGCCAAATTTGGGATAGGTTTGGCCTCCCAGGCCAAAGACAACCACAAAGCATTATTTAGGTATGGCAGCATCCTCAAATGCAATACACAATTGTGTGCAGAGCTCATTGTAAATGGAGCCATCTATACTGAGCCAGAAGATATAACAAACCTCCTGCCTGATGAATTCAGCTCCAACTTTACCCCACTCTCCCCCTCAACCTTCCCTCAGGAAATGCCAACAAATATAACTCCCCCTACTATCACTAGAGAACAGGTCCTTATTGCTCTCTCCAAGACCAATAACGCTGCATCAATGGGCCCAGACAATATCCCAGGATGCCTTCTAAATAGCATGAAACATGACCTGTCAGAGTCTCTAGAATTACTATTTAACTGTAGCCCCAAAACAAGTTTCATGACACATGAATGGAGAAAGGCACCAGTTATCCCTCTGCACAGAGGTGGGCCATCTACAGACCCTAGAAACTAACAGACCCATAGGTCTCACTAGTCTTGTATGTAAAGCCATGGAAAGATTTATCATGGAGATGATCAGAAGAGGTATATAAGCCTCCAGACACTGGACCCAACCAGTTTGGTTTCATCAAGAGCAGATCATGCCTACTCAACCTGATGGACTTCTTTGAGAAGGTCACCAAAGCAATGGATGAGGGTAGAATCATGCACACTGCCTACCTTGACCTGGCCAAAGCATTTGACACAATACCCCACTTGAGCATTGTTGTCAAACTCAGGAGGTTAGGTACAAACCTGTATGTCACCCAGTGGATAGCCATCTGGCTCAGAGACAGGATCCAGGAAGTTAGAATTGGGGAGTCCACCTCTACAAACGGGCCAGTTACAAGTGGAGTCCCTCAAAGATTAGTCCTTGGACTGCACCTTTTTGGCATTTACTTCTCAGAAGTCAAGGCCAATGTCAGTAATCTCTGGCTGACTTAATTTGCAGATGATTGCAAGTTAGGAGCTGTCATTGAATCTCACACTGACACAAATGTTCTCCAGGAGGGGCTGGCACAGACAAACAACTGGTGTCAGAGCCATGGACTAAAACTAAATGCCAAGAAATACATAATAGTATTCTTTGGGAAATATCCATCCCTGGTAACTATCATATTGACAACACACTCCTTAGAGTTGACCCAGTAGTCAGGGACTTAGGGACATTCATAGACAGTAATCTAGGTTTTGACCATCATGTGTCTACAGTGGTGAGGAAATCATTCTATGTTGCGCAACTTATAAACAAAGGTATGACATCTAAGTCCAAGGAAGTCATTGTTCCACTGTATTTGGCATTCATCAGACCTATCATTGAGTACAATGTCCCCTTTGATATATACCTAACCAGGCATATCCAACAATTGGAACGTCCACAAAGGTTCCTCAACAAAGGAATACAGGGTGCAAGTAAAATGTCCTGTGCAGACCACCTCAAGGCCCTATCTCTATATTCTGTCTCCTACAGGCTTTTGAGGGGAGATCTATGCCTGGCATACAGGGTATTGTCAGACTCCACTCTGATGGACCTCCTGGATATCCACAAAATAAACAGCACCAGAATTACCCATTCTAAAGACTTAAACCTTGCCTGTGATATACATAGGACCTGCTGGAAAGATAGGTATATATCCCAGAGACTACTGCATCTATGGAAGAGTCTCCCCATCCATGTGAAGCAGAGTTCCTCCCTAATACAATTCAAGTGTAGCTTGGACAACTGGATGGAAAACCGGAAATGCATCCCTGGTTTGGCACCTATGTCTCTAATGGACACAGGTAACCTGTAAATGGTTCGTCTCCAAGGCCCGTGCTTACCCTTATCAAGGGTATCGGAACTTGTCAGAGTCCCTTATGATCATTAGCCTAGTAAACCCCTATGAACCTGTAACATTATGGACATAAGTTCCAGAGTTTGTACTAAAGAATCACTTGGGTAAAATCCCAAAATCTTAATAATTTTATTAGAAAAATGATTGTCTGGCGTAGTATCAGCACAAACAGGTTTCAAAAAAGTCAGAGAGAATGGATGAGGCATAAAAAGAGCATCAAGAAAATGCACCTTAGTGCCAACAAATGAGTCTGTTTAAGTAAATGTGGCTACTGAGCAGAGCTGTAAAATAGAGAATGTGTTGATACAGTAGCTGTACAGTAAGAAGCAACTTTTTGTTGAGTTTTACAGTTTTTTTTTTTTTTTAACTCCAAGGAGTTGGTTTCGTATGCAGAATCCTGTGTGTTCCTGACTTGTTCTGAGTAAAATGGTAATGCACATCTTTGCCTTGTTAGGTCTTGGAGTGTCATGTGCCGTGGCTTCTAATTTCATGAGATTGTTCACTTCTTTAGTTGACGTAGATAGGCTGATGCAGGTCTTTCAGTGCCTGTGGTAATTATATATTTTTTTATTATTTCTCTTTGCTTACAGATCCAGTATAGGCCTAGGTGCCATTGCAACAATTGGAAGTGTTTTTGGTGCCTACCTGATGGTGCTGGCTGCCCTCAGCCCCTGCCCCCCACTACTGGGAAGTCATGCTGGAACGGCTTTGGTGGTGAGTATCTCTTGGTATCTTCAGTGCTGCTTGATGCTGCTGGGAATGATTCCTAAAACTGATCGTTTTAATCATTTGTTTATTTCTTTAATTCCATTCAAGTATGGATTGTTTCCTCATGGAGTACCTATCAGTGAAAACATTGTTGTGTTGTTATCTTCAGAATAGTCACTTCAGTCCTGATGAATTAATCCTCTTGTCCACTGTGGCACAATCGTGTTAATCATAATGGTCTTTTTGTCAATGTGGCATCATGACAGTAATCCAGCAGATCACTTTCTCCCACTGCATTAAATAGCAGTAATCACATAGGTCACTCCTTCTTACCTCCGTACCATCATATTAACCTCACAGGTCATTGTTTACGACTTCAGTACCATCACAGTGATCCTACTAGCTATCGCTTTCAGCTGCATTAAGTAGCAGCAGTCTGACACTTCATGATGTTCTATGTCAGATCCATCACAGTAATTCTACATGTCACACTTTATACTCCACTAAGTTGTAGTAATCCAAAAGGTCACTGATTTCCATTGTAGTACCATCAGAATAATCCCACAGGTCACTGCTACTGCAGTAGGTAGCGGTAATCCCACTGGTCACTGTTTACCACTGTGGTACCATCAGAGTAATCCCACAGGTCACTGTCTGCTACTGCAGTCGATAACAGTAATCCCAACAGTCACTGTTTACCACTGTGGTACCATCAGAGTAATACCACTGGTCACTGTTTACCACTGTGGTACCATCAGAGTAATACCACTGGTCACTGTTTACCACTGTGGTACCATCAGAGTAATCCCACTGGTCACTGTTTACCACTATGGTACCATCAGAGTAATCCCACAGGTCACTGTCATACTGCAATAGGTAACAGTAACCCCACTGGTCACCACTGTGGTACTGTAAGAGTAATCCCACAGGTCACTGTCTCCTACTGCAGTAGATAGTAGATAGCAGAAATCCCACTGGTCACTGTTTACCACTGTGGTACCTTCAGATTAATTCCATATGTCACTGTTTCCTACTAAAGTAGGTAGCAGTAATCCCACTGGTCACTGTTTACCTGTGCAGTACCATGACAGTAATCCCACTGGTCAATGTTTACCTGTGCAGTACCATGACAGTAATCCCACAGGTCATGGTCTTGTATTGCAGTACCATCAGGACAGTCCTACAGATTAGTTTGTGCCAGTGAAGTAAGTAACAGTAGTGTTGTAGATCACTGTCTCCCAGAATTGTATATTCAGAGTAATCCCACACTGTATCTTACTACAGTATTGTAACAGCAATCCTGCAGATCTTTGTCTTCCATTACAGTAAGTAGCAGTAATCCCACAGATACTTCACTGTATTACCTTCAGAGTAATTCTATACATTAATGTCTAGTACTGTATTAAGTAGCAGTAATACCACAGGTCACTGCCTTCAACTGTTGACACCATTAGAGGAACACCACAGATCACTTTCCACTACCTCAGTCCCATTGTAATATTCATACAGGTCACTGCCTTCTACAGCCTATTATTGCAGTAATCCCAATGTAATGATATACACTGCAGGGAAATCTGACTGTTTAATTAAAACAAAGCACCACAAAGGCCCGAGACAGGTGTTGACACAATGTGATCTCTGTCCAGTGCTCTGAGACCATTTTTATATAGCTGGCATCCTTTAATGTTTGGAATAGTCTCCATTTTTATGCAACACCTGGAGTCTGCATTTTTATTTACTTCAATTGAAGAACTAACAGTTTACAGTGAATTGAGGATTGTTGGCGACTGTTCCCTATGTGAGTCTTTTTTCATTTTACAAGTTGTCTTTTTGGATGCATGGCATATGCTGGTTATAGTTTTCCTAATCCCATAATTTGCTGTCTCCAACTTCAGTACCATTACAGTAATCCCACAAGTCACCATCTCTGTTGTAGCTCAGTCAGACTAATACCACAGGTTACAGTCTCCAACTTCAGAACCATTATAGTAATCCCACAGGTCGCTGTCTCCCGTTGTACTGCCATTTTAGTAAACTCACAGGGTTGTCTGTCTTACACACCTAATCCCTTAGGTTCCTGTGTTCCACATCTATGCCACTTGCATATTTGCCCAGCCATTATAGTACTCTCCCCATAATCTAATTTCACTGCTGTCACATGTCCCTGTCTTCTACTTCAGAACCATTGTGATAATCTCAGGTAGTGTCTCCCAATGTCATGCCCCTCATTTATACCACTAGTCACAGTTTGTTGTAATGCCATTACAATGAACCCATGCCTCCTTCTCTTACTGAAGCATCACCACAGAGCATCTACCACTGTATGACGTGGCTTCACATTATGTTGCAGAATGGTCTCTCCCATTGCTGTACATCATAAGTAATTGTCTAGCAGTTGGTACAGAGGGTTAAAGCTATGAGCTGTTGTTCCTGTGGTACAGGGGTTGATTCCCTCGGTCCTTATTTGCCTACTGCGTGACCTTCAACAAGTCACTTAACCTGACCTTGCTCTCAGGTTCTCTCTGAAAACGGACTGTGTGTCCAGTGGGCCTAGCTGTTTAACAAATGGATATTATTATTAACGTCTGACAGGCCAGTGTATTCCATTATTGTGGCATTGCAGTGATCTTACATTAATTTATGTATTTATTTTAATTTTGTTGACCATGCAGGTCAAGGGAGATCGGAGTTGTTCTTGTAGCATTGTGGCACCATTACAGTAATGCCATGGAACATTGTTTCTCACCAAGGTGGCATTGCACTAATCCCTCATCATTTTTTTTTTATTATTGTGGTGCCTCATTACTAGCCACCGCACACACCACACTCTTCTGCTGCAGTCATCCCACACATCATTGCCCTACATTGCTGTGGGATCATATTCATCGCTCAGGTCAGTGTCTCCCACTCTAATGCCATTGCATTACATCTGTAAGTTGGTGCTTCAACCATTGCCCCATCACAGTAATCCCAAGACTGTGTCTTCTAAGGCCCCAAGCATGGATTAACTGTTTGTATTTTCTCTTGTACTAGCAGTAGCTCAACACACTTCTGCAAATCAGCAAATCGCATTACTCCCATACTTGAAGGCATGCAAGCCCACCTGTTGGCACATAAACTGTGACATCATACTCTGACTTTGAGGGTTTACAAAACTCCTGGTGTTCCTACGGTTTTACCCCTTTTTTCATACATATTGGCTGTCTGTCTTAATGTATATTATTAGATAGTTCTGGCATTCACTGCCTAAATTGTGGATGCATTGCTCAGGAAAAACACATTACATAAAAATCTTTGTACAACTCCCACAGATGCAGCTTGGCTGAGATGTTGTGAGAAGCTTAATGCCTACATTATGTTAATTGTGTTACCAGAAGATGGCCTGTGCAGTGGTCAACGGGATAGTTAGGGTTTCTCAGTGGTTAAGGCCTCTACCTCACAGCTGCTCAAGGTTTGATCCTGTTCTCCAGTCACTGCACTGCCTTTGCTGTCTCTTTGTTTGTGTGGTTTATTATTGGTACTCTGGTTTTCTTTGACCCCAAACACATTGGTTGATTGGTTACTGTATTATGTGTAGGTATTGCATTTATTCTTGACCTAATTCCTGAGTTATGACTGAAAAGGACCTGTGATGAACAGTTCATTTATTTGTTTTTTAGTTATGCAGGTATATGGACAAGTGTTCTTGTTCAAGGCAATCATCCATCCACCTACCTAAATGAATAATCTACTTGAAACATCAACAATGAGTCTTCATATTGTCCAAAGGAAGGGAATCGGTGAGAGTGAGTCTCCTAGCTCTATAAGCTAAAATGATCTTACCTGATCTAATCTTTCATTCTCTGTAATTGTGCCAAGCTGATGATATCAGATTCCAGACCACCAGGAAAGCCAGAAATAAAAGGCAGTCAAAAATTGTTACGAAATACACATAGAGCTTTAATTTAACAACTAGTAAAAACCAAAATAAATGAAAACAACGTACTAAACACCCAGTAGTCAAGCGCCTTCGTCTGGTAAGCTATAGCAAGGACTTGAAGTAGCTGGCTCAAGCTGTATGAAAAACCTCACCTCCTCAGTTCTAATTAAAACTTACAGGGATAAGTACCTGATTAAAAGACCAAACCAGAGCACACTGCATAGTTTCAGTGAAACACAAAGGCTTCAAAATAAAATCACAGTCGTTTAGAAATTATTAATTGCAAAGGCTACTTGATCGAATTAAAACAAGTAAACTGTTAAAAATATTGTAAAAACAGTTTATACAAAACGAATTGTTGTTAACACCAAATGTAAATCCAAAGGAACCCTAAGATCAACAGAGGTACCTAGAACAACACCAGTGGCAGATCAGGCTGGATGCCACTCATCCCGCCTGGAATCAATGACCAGATTTCTGTTTTACCAGTACTTAAACTGAGGGCTGCCAAAGTTTGATGGCTGTTTTTTCAGTGCTTCTTCCTGTTATGAAGAAGTCCTTGCTACAGTTTACTAGTTTACTGGATGAAAGCGTTTAACTACTGGGTGTTATGTAGGTTGTTTTCATTTATTTTGTTTTTTTACTAGCTGTTAAATTAAAGCTCTACACATTTTTGTAACAATTTTTGGCTGCCTTTTATTTATGGCTTTCCTGGTGGTAAGGGTCACACTGTGTTTGGTTTAATATACACACACACACACACACACACACACACACACACACACACACACACACGCACACACAGGTCTACTTCAGAACGTCGAACTCCCAGAAGATCGAAGACCATATCTTTGAGATGAAATGAACGAAAACCCAGTTCAGCGAAAGACCAGATCAACAAAGATCTTCCCAGTGGCAGTAATCACTCATTCCAAAAACTCACAAAAGCTAAACCACACCATCCTCAACCCATCCAGGTGGGGGGCTCGAATCCCCCCCCACACACACACACACACCCTAACTAAATATTCCAACTCCGAGATCGCACTGCAGTTGGGAAAAGGGTAAAGTTCACCTTGTTGGCCAACAGGTTACTTATCCTGGGAAGATCTTTGTTGAGCCGGTCTTTCACTGAAATGGGTTTTTGTTCATTTCGTCTTGACTGTCTCGTCTTCGAACTTCTGGGGTTTTGATATACTCAGATAGACACACACACACACACACATATATATTTTAATAAAGGAGTAGAGTGTCATGAACAATATTTACATTAGTTTCTAAAGTGGGTCAACAATCAGTAAGTCTGTAAAAGGAAGAGAGGTGGAAAGGAGATTAGGACAGCATGCTAGGTGATGTGTCCTGTGTTGAAGCAGGAGCATTTGGCTTGGTTGAAGATGTGCTTTTTGAGTTATGAATTTGAAGTAAGTGTTGATTTCCTATAGGTCAATGGGGAGAGCTTGCCAAAGAGTAGGTGCTTGAGAGGAAAATGCATGTACAGTGTTGTGGAGTTTGGTTGTAGGATAATGACAATTGGTATGGCTTGTGACTAGTTTCTCAAATTGTATAAGGAGTCATTTTCAGGAATTCTAGCTGCAAGAGGCATAAATGTCTGGAGATGGAGTAGTTTGTAGTCGGGATCCAAACAGTAGGTTAGATCTTTGTTTTAAGGGTATCTATTTGGCATTTTCTAAGGTGATACTACAATGCTGATGGAGGGGTGAGTTTGTAATGAATCAGGAGATGCTGTTGGAGATTGTCTGGAGTATGATAGTGCTTTCTTGGGGGCAGATGCAATAATGGATAGACTGTACTATAGCTGATAGAGGAGAACTGCTGTCACTTTGTCTATGTGGAAATGGAAGTTTGTTGACTGATCAAGCCATAATCCTGGGTATTTGAAGGTGGATGGTGTTTCTATGGTATGGTCGTGTAACTCAGACTCGGGCACTTGGTGCCTTTTTTGTAGAGTTTCAAAAAAACATAGTTTTGGTCTTAAAGGGATTGAGAAGTATTTTGTAATGTATGGAGCCATTGGTGGAGCTAGTCTGAGTCTGACTGGAGTTTGGATTGAATGTTGGTATGAGACTGACTTGATTGGTAAAAGACTACATCATCTGTGCAGAGTACGGGTGGAAGATATGTAGACAAGATGGTTTGTTAATGAATATGAAAAAGAAGATGAGTCAAGAAATGACTCTGGGTAATACACCTTAAATTTGATTTTTTTTTTTCCGAATTAAGATGGCTTTCACCAGATCTTCTCAGATCTCTGTAAAGGATTAAAGGCTAAATGCTGCTTTATACATTTCAGAATTACTGTTAACACACAGTTTACTGCACTTATAAAATCGGTTCCAATTTGTCTTTTGAGGAATTGAAGATTAAAAATATCACCTTAGACATGTAGGGCCTTGATGCATGCAGTGGTGATTTCTGCCTTTAGAATTGCTAGATGCTTTTTTATTTTATGTTATATTACAGTATCAAAAACTGCTTCACATTAAAATCCTAAGATTTTTAACACAGTTAACATAAATAGAAGCAGCCCAACCGATGCAGGGCTCTGAAATTATAGCTGGAGCAGGGACACCAAGTTTTCACCTTGATATATGTCTCATTCCCTTAAATGTCCTTACTGGTAAAGTAAGGAGACAGTCATAAGCAGGTTCCTTTGTATTCTCACTCATATATATAAGCACAGACAAACCATTCAGTAAAAACTGCGAGAAGGCCTCAGCCAAGCAAAGTCTTCCCTGTGTCATTCCTTAAACGTTTTGTAATGGAGACCCTGTCTTAAGGACATACCAGTGTTTTAGCT
Source organism: Protopterus annectens (assembly GCF_019279795.1). Taxonomy (NCBI): domain Eukaryota; kingdom Metazoa; phylum Chordata; order Ceratodontiformes; family Protopteridae; genus Protopterus; species Protopterus annectens. The sequence continues at coordinate 1,703,383,088 of NC_056732.1, forward strand.
ACATGGCTTCTGAATGCCCATTACTTTTTAATTTTTAAGTCTTTATGGGGATATTCAGGCTAATAAAGGCAAATCCTACTACCTGTAGACATGCCATGTTTCAGAGTTTTTGTGACTTTATCAGCACACCAAAACTGAATTGTTTGGCTATACTTAAAAAATACAGGGCTTAAAACCCTATCTGATGCCAATAAATATTAAGGTCCCTGAAGTATATCCCCCCCCAACACACACATGCATATCACATGCATATATTGCCTATTTTCTCCAAAGATATTTAACAAGTGTTCTCAACAGTCAGATACTGTAATCTCACAGAGATGCACTTCTAGGAAGAGGAACCTCTTTAAAATGGAATTTTTGGATGAAAAAATTCTGTAGTGAAAGAAAATTTTACTACGTGTCATAAAATAAGATTTTTATTCAAGCATCAACAGGAATAAGTCGTATTTCAAACCTGTCTGGAAAATTTAAAATTGGGAAAAAAGTAACCTGTACAGCCAAGATGTCTTCACTTTTATGGTTGTTAAATGTTTAGGTTAGTGCATGCGGACAGGGATTGTAACTTGTAATCTGTACCTCTTTATGATGAATGTTCTGCATTTTGATTCTACAAATTTTGTGTTCTACACTGATCCCCACTGAAAGGGTTTGCCACACACACTGGTTGTTAAGAATTTTTTTAACAAACAATAAACTCTCAGTTAACCGGGACTCAAGCAACCAGCACTCTCAAGCAAACAGCAAAAAAATCGAAGAAATACAGTACAATTTTCATGTGTTGCAGTTTCTGTTTTCCCCCTGCAGAAACATACCTGACATTTTTAGAGTTTTAAAGATTTAAAAAGGAAGATAGGATTGAATTCCCTCTCCCCCCAACCTAAGAGCAAGTCAAACCAAACAAATAGTATAGGGTACAGTATTAGTCAGTACTATTTTTAATAGTAACTCTCAAGCAACCAGAAACTACAGTTATCCGGCATCTACCAATCCCCATGGGTGCCGGTTAACTGAGAGTTTACTGACTATCCAGATATGAATAAAATGGAATCATATTCATTCATCAAAACTTTTTTTTTTTTTTTAATTATGAAGAAATAGTTGATGACCACAGCATGAGCTTGCACAGGACCTGATCTGCTAGAAGGGCTTTCCAAATTCCAGTTAGTCCTTCTCAAGTCCAACTGTCCACAAAAAAAAAAAAATTAATTGACACATGTATTTTGTTGATAAAAACAACCTCACAAAATCGGTCAAGGGCTTTCATCCCACACAAATGATGGGACTTCTTCAGAACTGATGATGTACAGGTATTTTGGTTACCTGGTCTGGCTCCTGCACGTAATGTTCAGCTGGATTACTTATGTTGTGAGCTTCCTAGTCAGGCATTTGTAAGCATTTTACATTTTGCCCAGTTGTTCCAAATTGTGAGGAGTAATAATATTTCATATTTTGGGGAAAGATGGTTGACAGCTGTGAGCAGCTGCAATTGTTACCTGAATAAGTTATGTAGTAGTGAATCTCAACTCCCCTACAATGAAGGCTTATCCTTTGCTTAATAATGTATTTTAGGGGTCAGTATCCCTCTTTTCCATATGCCGTCTTCCAGATTTCCAGAGCATCTGCCCATATCTTGTGTGTCCAGGTACATTCAGAGGACATTCGTTTAATGCTTGCCTCTTTTGTCATGCATCTCCAGCATCTTTAATTTGTTTTTCTTCCCTCCTTATATAATGTTTTCAGTCTGGGATGCCATCTGCACAAAATTCCTAATAACAGATCTCCCACCCCTTTCATTTTCTGCATCTCTGATGGTATTTTGAGGACTTTTCCCCATTCACTTTCCCCTAGTTTGTCACCCTTCTTCCTTTTCCCATGCTTTCCTTATCAATTTCATTGCAGCTTCCTGCACTTTCCATGTCTGCTCTTCCTAATCCCTTCTGCTGTAACTTTTCCCCTGTTTTCCCTCCCTAGGGGCTTTCCTTTCCCTTCCCTCCTTCCTTTTTTTTTCCTGGGTTTCTGCTGCCTGCTTGTTCTACAGCCATTTTTTTTCTCAGTCTGGTCTATGTCCCCACCATTCATTTTGTGTTAATCCATATTCCTGAATCAATTCCATCAGGATTTTGAATCTTGCCTGCCTTCCTGCCTCTTTCTTCATTAATCTCCCACAGTCTATTTTATCCCCTTTTTCTTCCATTTTCTATTTGTTTTTCCCCAAAATGAAAGTGCCCCATTCTCTTTCCCCCCACATCTCTCTATTTTCCATGTCTCCATGTCGTGTTGCCCCATCTCTTTAGTTCTTGGGTAAATACTAAGCTGTCAGTCTGCAAACTATTACAAGCCTAGCCAGTAACCAGAGGTCAGAATCAAACCTTCTATCTGTGAGTTAAAGACCTTAGTCATTATGCCAAACCCTTACCCTTCTCATTCATTATTTTATTTCCCGCCCTACCCTGTTTGTCCTGCCTTCTCTTGCATTTTGTTCTCCACTACCTTATTGTCTTTCCACCTAAATAGGTAATGTAGTAAGGCCTGAGTTGGGTATGTGTTGGAACCCCCCTGCCTCCTTTTTTTCCTACTTAGTCTTTGTTTTTGAAGCAGTTCTCTTTTTCCTTTTCTCTGCCCACCCTGCCAGTTCCTTCTCTAATTTTAGCAGTTTGGTTTCCATTGGGTCCACTGTCAGGTTTTCAGTACATACACTATAAATGAGAGAACCATCATTCTAATCAGATTGATTCTACCTGTGTGTATGTTTTATGTCCTGCTGTGTCCACATACCTCAACCTCTTAGCTCAAGAAGTGTGGACAAAGGCCCAAAAATAGCGACAGATTTTAAATATTGCTGTGATAAACTTAGAAAGTTGCTAGACTAACAGGATTTGTGTTTACACACATTTTTGAAAGATAAGTCTGAAACAAAAACACAGTAATCATGTTTACGCAGGGGGCATGCCCCCCTGCACCCCCACACCCCCTACTTTTATATTCTCGCTCAGAGATCACACTACAGTGGGGGAAAGGGAATATTCCCTCATCCCCACTCTGCTACAATCTCAGCAACAGCCATTTCCTCACATTTTTGTCTTTTTTTTTTTAGCACACTCTCACAAAAGTGCTTTTTCGGTGAAAAGCACTTTCACGAAAGTGTGCTCGGCCATTTCACTTTCAGTGAATATATATATATATATATATATATAGATATATATATATATGTATATATATATATATATATATATATATATATATATATATATATACATATATATATATATATATATATATATATATATATATATATATATATATATATATATATGTTATATATATATATATATGTATATATATATATATATATATATATATATATATACACACACACACACACACACACACACACACACACACACACACACACACACACACCAAATGTCTCCTTCTCCTATCCTGACCACCACCACTGTCTTTTTTGGTTCCACCTAAGCCCTATGGCCTTCCCAAACCTTTTAAAAGCTGGAATTTTTCCTCAATGGCCATCTGAACATTCTACAACATAAACATGCCGGGTTTCACTTCAGGTTCCCGAACTACTGAAATATCGAACTTCAGTAGCTCGAGATTGAAGTTTCAAAACTGCACTTGTGTGAAAGTGCAGAATACCGAGTGCAGAAATGACGAATGCGGGAATGTTGCATCCATGGTGTGGATGTAGCTGGAGATTCAGGTAGGTGATGTTTTATTAGGGGTTTAGAGTAGGGATTTTAGTGTGTGTGAGTGTGTTTGGAGTTTTGAGGTGTGGTTTAGGGTCGGTAGGTAAGATTGTGCATGTGTAAGTGTTGCGAGTGGTGGTATTTGTACATATGTGATGTGTGTTTGTGCAAGGGGAGTGTAGAATATGTAGTGGTGATTTTTGTGTGTTTGTGTTTTTAGTGCGACCTCGGAGCTAGTATATATAAGTAGCAGGGGTGTGGGGACACTTGTTTGTGTGTGGACTGTGGATGTGGATGTGAAGATAGGTGAAGGCTGCCAGCCTAGCCAGATAGAATTTTGTAGATAATTCTGTCATTTGTAAATATTAATATAAGCCACAGGCTTGTTCTCTTAAATGGGGAAAAAAATGGTGTTAAATGTGGAACTGCAAAAATGTAACAACAGTTCACTCTGCTGTAACAAAGCTGACAAGTCAAATCTTTGATGTCAAAACTCGGTGCCAATATGTCTGGATGAAGGAATTCTGCCTATTGTTTGTAGGCCAGAGTTAATGGCTAGAATTTGCATGCATAATTTCTTTTATTGCTCTGGTTCCTGACCAGCTGCAAGATCAAAGGGGCTATTAACCTCTGAGAGTCTGTTACCCTGGGAACCAAAAAGAAATGATGTAATCTGAAATGAATCAGTGGTACTTTGTTATCAATTTAAGGACAGAAGGAATGAGAGCATTTGAGCATTTGTCTTGAGAACATCCACCTCACCACTCTGCCTGTATTTATATGTAAGTAGGATCTTGGACTTTAGTGTTTCTCTTAAATATAGCTATGAGATAGGAAGATTAGACTAGTTTGTTTTTCTGTGATGTCAGAACTTTTCTACAGTATTATTTTAAACATGTCTTTGTGATCTCTGAACTCTTAACTAGCACTGTGTAGTAAGAAGTATTGTCTTGTGTTTTTATTAATTATTATTAAATATTTTTAAATCTTTCGACTGTGGCTGTTTTGTGTAGAGACAATTTAAGCTCTAGAGTACATTGCATGTGTATAGTAATACCGTACCAAGTCACTCCAAATAAGCTTTGCTGTTCAATCACACTTACCATTTGGATAATAATATTGCACAGTAATAATTCAACACCCTTTAATAAGGGCCTTTGAGTAGCTGATAAATATTAGTGGGTGGTGGCAAGTGGTACTACCGTATAGTCTGGGTAAAAGGCGCACAGCTGGAGAACCTGTGCCAGCCTTCCCCAGGAGTATCTGTGTGGTTGTATATAATTCTTATGTCAAAGTGTGTGTGTGTGTGTGTGTGTGTGTGTGTGTGTGTGTGTGTGTGTGTGTGTGTGTGTGTGTGTGTGTGTGTGTATGTGAGCTACTTGTGGCAGGGACACATGAAGCACTGGTTGGACAGAGAGGGTGCTGGAGGTTTTAGCTTGCCCACTAGGCTGAGCTCTGGACCCTGTAGCTGTGCCAGTGGAAAGTCTGATTGGAGACCTGAAGAGAAAAGGAGAAGCCAGCCCCAAACTGACTGTGATCTCTGTGTGCTCTTAAGGGAAATTGTACTTTACTGTGTGTGTATTTATTATCCTTCTCCTGTATGGACGCCCCTCACTGGTGTTACTGGTGAGGATTGAGGCTCCTTGATTGCTGGGCCATTGCACGGGCATCACAGTGGGTAGTCGCAAATTTAAATTTCGTGCTTTAGGGGTTTGGAGTTTTTAAATTTTCAGCTTTACAGTCTCGAGATACTGAATTTCAGTATTTCAATATTTTGGGATTGTAAAGTGAAACCGCATGCAGCTATCTGTATACATTAGGACCCATAACTGTACTCCTGTTCTTCCCTCCGGTTGTGCTAATGCCTTCCTTACTACAACTGGTAGCTCTTCTATGACTAGTGTGAAGAGTCTGGGGACAAAGGGCATCATTGTCTGGTCTCCCTCTTTACTTTTAGTACTTTGGAAGCTCCTCCATTTACCATTACCTGCATTTCTGGCTTATTGCAAATTATCTTTGAGTCCTGTAAAATTTTTCCCCATTTGTCTTTTTTTTACTGTCTCCAATAAGAATTCCCATCTGACTGTGTCAAATGCCTTTTGTAGATCAAAAGGGATCATTTCTGTCTGTCTGTTTCCTCCTTTTTGTTCTTCTCTGTCCATAATTGTTAGGACCTGCCAATTCAGTACTGCCCTTCTTCCTTTCACAGAACCATTCTGTCCTTCCATATTATTCTCAGCAAAATGTCATCCAGTCTTCTTTTTAGTACTTTTCAAATCACCTTGATGTCTCTGCTTATTAAGGAAGTTAGTTTGTTGTCCCATACTTCCAGTCTGTCTCCCCTTCCTTATCTTTTGATTGTTTTCCGGACTGTAATATATTTTTAATGCCTTTATTGAATTATTGCTTAAGATATTGGCAAACATTCATTTATATAAAAGAAAACCAACCATATTAATGTTCCCAGTTACAAACATTATATATCACATGTATTCTTTTGTATAACCAACATCAATTCAACATCACATAAATTTCTCAATTCCTGCCTTCCCTTGAACCTCATTCCTCCTCCTAAACATTATATATTATGCAGTCTTATCTCGCCTACATTCTTACCAGTGGGTTCGGAGCTGAACCACTGCTCCAACTCGGGCCATACTCTAGCTCGAAGTCTTTCAATTGGCTGGGCTAAAAGGTATCCCATGCTTTACTGCTCCCTTTCCCCAGATCTCGTTTGCCGCTCGTAAAGCTCAAACGTGGTCTCGCTGTTGGCTGTGGCTAAGTATAACTTTTTGTCTTCTTTGACTAAATTTTTGCTCCAAAAGCTATTTTCATAGCTAAGTGTGTGTGTTGTTGGTTTGTGGAAGCTGTTTTGTGTGGCCTTTTGTGGCCTTTGTCTACTTTTTGTCTGGTATCCCGTCATCTATCTCCCAACGGGCTAGGCCCATTTTAGTTAGAGGACCTAGTCCTCCCTTGGTTATCTGTTTTCCCTTCTGTGCTCATTTTGTTCTTAGGTACCTATCCCCTCCGGGCTAGGCCATTTAAGTTAGAGGACCTAGTCCTTCCCCTTGTTTTCCTTTCAGGACCATTTGAGTTAGAGGTCCTTGGGTGGTGTCTGTAGTTTATTGGATTCTAGTTCCTGTGCTTGTTGCTGGTGTCAGTTTTACTACTGTGTTGTGTCTAGTGTCCTGCCGACCATGTTTAAGGATAAAAAAGAACATAAGCCTGTGGGCTTTAAGAAATGTAGTAAATGTGGGTACAAGATGTTGATTACTGATGGGCACTGTATGTGTGTTTATTATTTGGGGGCTGTACACCTTCAGGAGTCTTGTGCGTTCTTTCACGCATTCAGCCCTCGTGTTCTTCAAGAAAAGAAGAACAAACTAATTCTGAAGGGACTACTGAAACTCTCTCTCGAGGAAGATTTGGAGAGGTCTTCTACTGCTAAGTCCTCTCCCTCTAAAAGAGACAAAACATCCAAAGCAAAAATACGATCTCCGGCTCCGTCTGTATTATCGGAGCCTCTGGAGAAAGTTACTAAGTCTATTGTGGCATTCTCAGCTCCACTGTCTACTGCCGAAGGAAGTTTGTGAATCGACAGAACCTACATCGGTTCCCAGCTTCTCAGAGCCGGTGTTGGAGATACTAGTTCGGAGTCGGTCTCCAGTTTTTAGACCGGTTTCTCCTCCTTGCAGGTCTCCTTCTGAGAGGAGGTCTAGATCTCCTACCTTGTCCTCTAGGTCCTCCAGGATACTATCTAATGTGGATGTGGATAGAGTGGTGCAGAGACTGCTCCAATCACTGGTGCTGGCTAAATTGCTTTCGGCTCCAGCCCAGTCAGCTCCAGAGCCCATCACCCATCCATCGTCGATAGATCCTCCTCCGAGCAAATGTCAGCCTTCGAAGCCAGAGTGGTCTGCGCTGTCTGATGTTGCTAGGTCGGCTCCGATAGCCCATCTTGGCTTATCAGCTCCGATCTCAGCTCCTACCCTGTCGGCTCCATCCACGGGGTCCAGGACTCATGGTTCCTCGGTCGGAACCGAGGGGGAGGTTTCGGGATGCTCTTCAGATCCTAGCCTCCCTCTCAGTGCTTCGGCTCGGGTGAGCCTGACCTTGCTTCGGACCTTGTCCCTTCTGCTCCGAGGTCTTCTACGGTTGGTTGATCTTCAGAGCCTGGGGGACCAACTTTCGAGTTCATGCGGAGCATGCTGGCCAGGTCCTCAGCTGCATCATACAGCACTGACACTCTACCCCCTCCAGCTCCAGTATCAGTCTCTGATCGCCCCCTATCTTTGGACAGTGGAGACCCAAGGCCTCAGGATACCTCCATGAGTGGTCCCCAAATTTCTGAGCTCAGCATTTGTGCCTGAGGAGCCACCCAGAAAAAGAACGTGCAAGAGGAAGCACATAGACTCCCAGGAAGAGTCTCTCACGCTGGACACCGACCTCGAGGAATCAGAGGGGTCCCCCAAGTCATTCTCTGAGGATATCTCTTTCTCTGATAGCCTAGAGATCTTGAAACAGAGAGGCGACTGGCCCTCAAAACCCTTTCCGAGGAGTAGTCGGTGTTCCTGAGGGCCATTGGGGCTCAGCCCTCTGCCTCCTGGGTTTCTCCACCCTTTGATGAACTCCTGGATCTGGTTTGTCGAAAGGTGTGGGAAACCACTGACACTGTGGAACCAGTCCCCAGGAGACCCAACAAATTTCTGTCCGCCCCCACTGACAAAGAGTTTCTCACGAAGGGCATTCCAGTAGATGCCATGGTGGTGGCAGCGGCCACCAAGAAGGAACTGGCTGAGACTTCATCAACCGTCCATCCCCCTAACAAGGAGACTAGGACCATGGCCCGGTATGGAAAGCGTATGTTTTCTTCAGCGGCCTTTACTCTGCGGTCGCTGAATTACTTGTCACATTTTACATGGCTCCAAAGAGATCTCCTGAAAGAGCTTGGAGATTCTCTGCAGGGTAATGTTTCTGATGCAGTGGCTCAGAAAGTCAATGCTCAGATGCTCAGATGTGTACCCTAAATTCTATTGCTAACTCCTCCATGAGGCTGATCTCTTACGCAGCTGAAGGAGCGAGTAGGGCAGCGAGTTCCGGAGTTTCTCTCAGGAGGCACTCCTGGATGCGCCTCTATAATTTCGAGGAGGCCTTCAAGTCTGCATTCACCAACGCCCCGTTTGATGGTTCCTCGTTTTTCAGAACCAAGGTGAAAGACACTCTCACTAGGTGCGAGCAAGAGGGAAAAACTCTGTCTGCCCTGGGAGTCCATTTTTCCATGCCTTCTAGATCTTAGCCCAAGGTCCAGAAGAGTGGCAAAATGTGGTTCAAGAAATCGCAGAGGTTTTTTCATGATGCACAAAATGATTCCCCCTCCAGAGGCAGGGGAGGGGATGATAACTCAGGTAGATGCCGCCCTAGAGGCAGAGGAGGCCTGCGTAACCAGGGAGACCGTGATTCCTTTCGTGGTTCTCCCTACCAGCGCTCCTGATGGGAGGCCCGACTGCCAGTTGGGGGTCGCATTTTACTATACCCAGAAGCCTGGCAAAACATCAACCAGAACCAATGGGTATTAAAAATTGTTTCCAGATATACCACATTCCCTTCTCTTCTCCCCCTCCACCGATCAAAAGAATCCCAGATGTTCCACCCAATCAAAGGGATTCCGCAGCTTCAGAGGTTATAAAGCTGCTAGAAAAAGGAGCCATCCAGCATGTCCCCTCAGACCAGATCGGATTAGGGACTTATTCCAGATTCTTTTTGGTGCCGAAAAGAACAGAGGACCTGAGGCCCATCTTGGATCTCAGCCGCTTGAACCTCCACGTGAAGAAGCCCAAGTTCCGAATGGTCACGTTGCAATCTATTCTCCCATTGTTGGGAAAAGAAGTGTGCATGTGCTCCATTGACCTCAAGGATGCTTGCTACCATATAAAGATGGACAGGTCATCCAGAAGTCATCTACGCTACCGGCTGGGAGCCAGTAATTTTCAATTTCGTGCCCTGCTCTTTGGTCTCACCACAGCCCCCAAGGCGTTCACCAAATGTATGGCAGTGTGGTGACAGCTCACTTGAGACGTCAGGGATTCCATGTGTTTACTTACCTGGATGACTGGCTTCTTTCTGCCACCACCAGGCATCTGCTGCTACAGACCAGAGACGCCACTATCAAGCTGTGTCAACAATTGGGCATCACTCTAAACTGGGAAAAGTCTGCCTTGTTGCCCTCGTAGCATGTCACCTTTATAGGTGCCAAGATAGACACCATGCTCATGAGGGCATTTTTACCACAAGAAAGGATTCAGGGTTTGCAACAACAGGTATATGCGTTGCTCCCTCTAAAAAAAGTGAAGTCAAAAACGGTTCTCAAATTGTTAGGGACAGTGGCTGCAACAGTTATGCTGGCTCCTCTGGCGAGGCTACACATGAGGCTCCTTCAGTGACTACTCTTCGCCCAGTGGTCTCTACAACATCTTCTGCTTTCTCATCTTATAATGATCACAGACAAGTGCAAGCAAGATCCATGCTGGTGGCTTCACACCAGCAACCTCAGTGCGGGAAAACCCTTCATCCCATCCCCTCATGTTGCCACAGTGACCATGGATGCCTCCCAGATGGGGTGGGGGGCATTATCTTGGCAGGACAGTCCAAGGCACATGGCAGGAACACGAGATACATCTGCATATCAATATCTTGGAAATGAAAGCAGTGCTACTAGTGTTGCAAGCACTTCAGAGCTTTCTTCCTCTCGGGACAATTGCGATCCACTCAGACAATATGTCAGTGGTATGGTATCTGAACAAACATGGAGGAACCAAGTCGTACCCCCTTTGCAGAGAGGCCATTCGAGTGTGGCAGTGGGCAGCGTCTTCCCAACGTTTTTTTGTAGCAACGCACATTCCAGGGAAGTCCAACGTGATTGCCTACAGGTTGAGCAGAGCTATTCTGATGCCTCACGAGTGGTCCCTGAACAGTCAAGTTGCGGAGCAGATTTTCTGCAGATGGTGTCAGCCTTGCTGTGACCTATTTGCCAGTTCCCTCAACAAGTGCAGCAGCTACTTCACCCTTATCCCCCTCAGGGGGAGTCACCCAGGGACGTTCTAGTTCACGACAGGCCCTCCGGTCTACTTTATGCCTTCCCGCCTGTTCCTCTGCTGACAAAGGTTATTCAGAAAGCGCAGTTCTTTGGAAGCAGAATGATTCTGATTGCTCCACACTGGCCTCGTCAAATTTGGTTCCCCTTTCTCCATCCCTATCTCATGGACGCCCCTGGATTCTAGACCCACAGCCAGATCTAGTTGCTCATATGTCAGGGCAGTTCCATCCCTCTTTTCAGACCCTCCGGTTGACAGTCTGGCTACTGCACTTCCATCACTAGTCAGGCTTCATCATTTTTCTCCGGAAGTGGTTCATATTGTCTTCTTCCCATAAGCCTTCGACCAGAAAGATTTATTCCAGTAAAGGGAAAATATTCTCCATCTGGGCTCAGGCAAGACAAATTGATCTTTATACAGCTCTAGTTTCTTCAGTTCTGGAATTTCTCTCCATGCTTTTCAATCAGGAGTCAGCAGCCACGACCATTAAAGTACTGATGGCCACTATTTCCACTTTTCACGTCGCTAATGAACCCAGTCTAATGGCGCATAGACTTTGTAAGGCATTCTTGAAAGGCACTATGCTGCTTCGTCCTCCAGTCTTTGACCAAGTCATGCCTTGGGACCTAAATTTTGTGCTACAATGTCTCACCTCTTCCCCCTTTGAGCCTACAGCTACTTGTGAACTGAAATATTTGACTTGGAAAACTATCTTTTTGGTAGCCATCACTTCAGCTAGACGTGTCTCAGAGCTCCAAGCTTTGTCAATCAGACCACCTTACTTGATTTTTCACAGGGACAGGGTTTCCCTCAGACCAAACCCTTCCTTTATGCCAAAAGTGGCTTTGGTTAGTAATCTCAACCAATCCATTGAACTGCCCATATTTTCCCAGAGTTTTCTAATAGGGCAGAATTTAAATTTCACCAGCTGGATGTTCACAGGCAGTTGCATTTTTATTTGCATAGAACGAAGGTTCTTAGAAAATCGGATCAGCTATTTGTCTCATTTTCAGAAAATAAGATTGGGTCTCCTGTTTCCAAAGTGACCTTGTTTAGATGGATCTCTAGTTGTATTTCCTTCATTTATGCCTTCGATGGTAAGGAGTTACCATTTAGAGTGAAGGCTCATTCTACCCGATCTATGTTTACCTCAACAGCATTTCAGGCCAGGATGTCTCTGGATGGTATTTGTGCTGCGGTTACATGGGCATCTCCTCACACCTTTATTACTCACTACAAATTGGATTTGGTATCCAGAGGTAGATCTTCCTTTGGTTCCACAGTGCTAAGGAGTTTTTTTCCACTGAGCCTCCCAGGGTTCAGGTGCTGGGGACGCTGTCCCACGGGTAAGAATGTAGGCGAGATTGGACTACATAACATCAAGAAGTTATGTACTCAGCATAACGTTTGATGTATGTAGTACATCTCGTCTCACATTCTTACTTACCCTCCCGCCTTCCCCCATCCTGGAGGACCTAGAGGTTAGTTCCGGTTTCAGTACTCCTTTTATTATTGGAATGTTTTTTCCTTCTCTATGTGTTATGTGTATGGAGGGTAAGTGATTGAGTGATTGAGCTTGCAGCAAACAAGATCTGGGGAAAGGGAGCAGTGCAGCATGGGCTACCTCTTAGCCCAGCCAGTTGAAAGACTTTGAGCAAGAGTATGGCCAAGTCGGAGCCGAGGTTTGGCTCCGAACCCACGGGTAAGAATGTGAGGCGAGATGAACTACATACATCGAACGTTATGGTGAGTACATAACTTCTTGGTTGCCTGTATTGTTCCCACAATTTCCATTTTTTGCTGTGTAATTTGCTCCTACCCTTTTCTAAAGATCCCATTTCCAGTTCTTTTCTGACCTTACAATTTTCACTTCTACACATTTGGTTTAGACTTTGATTTCTATTTGATTTCTGGTAATTGCTGTTTGGCAGCCACAAGAATTAGACATAACAAGGTCTTACTTAAGTGTAGGTAATTCAGATCCTGTATCCCAGCTCAAAAGAATCATTTCCTTAATTGCATTCATTTGCTTAGCAAATAGTTCTGACATAGTACTTTGTAGGGAATTTTAGTCTGCCAACTCATTACACTCCCAAAACATGTTCCCATTTACCTCTTCCTTCCTCATCACAACTCCAACTTTTGGCATCTACCTGAGAAAAAAATCTTTGGAGTCCACTTTTGGTATAAAAATACCTATGAAAACACTTCAAAGCTAAAATGCTACATTTTCTAGACGTTGCTGCATATTTGGAACCCATAGATATGTCATTTCATTGTGAATTGCCTATCCAGTCTGTCTTCTGAATCTTTAATAGCCTAGCCCATTATCCCTTTGTTAACAGCAGCTTCTGTTCTAGATTCAAATAAATACTCAACCAGAGTAGGTCATTGACTCCCCTGTCTTTTGAGATCTCTACCACCCATGACTCTTTTTATTGTGTCTGTTGTTACCCTGTTTCACTTAGCCTTTAATATTTCTTCATAATTGTCCATATTACCCCCCCACACACACACACACACACACACACACACACACTTGGAGAAGTCTGCCAAGCACCTACCTGGGTCTATCATGAAGTTTGCACTCTCTCTGTCTGTATTGCTTTTACTTCATACCCCACCCCTCCAGATGTAACATCCCAAAGGATTTCCTTTCTCCTGTTCCTGCTAGTATGCCCCATAGCGTTCTGTAGCCCTGCAGTCCTCCTCTTTGGTTTCTCCCATGTTTCCCCTGCGTGGTACTTCTCTCACCTTTTCCATTTTTGTACTTCTTCTGCTTTGGTTATCCACCAGCAGTAGTCCTTCCAGTGTCATTGCTGTACTTCCACTGCAGTCGTTACATTTCTTTGTACTTCAGTTTTTATTATTCATTCCTCTAGCCTTAGTTCTTTCTGTCTGTACTTTTTTCCACATTTTCCTTTGTATCCTGCTCAGTTCTCCCTCCAGTTTTGTTATCTCCTCCTCGTCCTACCTCCCTTTCCACCCATCCTATGGCATTATTTTTCCCCTAACTACTGATTTAATTTCATGCCACCAGTGTTTCCCCAATGTCTACAATGTTCTTATTCACTATTTCCTCTATCAGTTTTTGTAATGAGTGCTTCCTTTCCTGATCTTTCTACTTGTAACACACACGTCTGAATCAACCCCTTTCCATTGTTCCCTCCCTGTCCTTACTGCCATTGCTACTGCTGTATGGTCCGATCTCTCTCTCCCTGTGCATTTCTGTCTTCACCACCAGTTTGAGTTTCCCTTTTCCCTAGTATCCTATCCAGTGTACTGGCTTCAGTCAAACAGTTTCTGGTAAATGTGTACTCCCTCTTTTCAGGGTGTCTTTCCACTTCTCTTCTTTCATGTTCCTTTCTAAGACTTTTTTCATCTTTGTATTGTACTGTCTCGTCTGCCAGACAGCCTGTCCTTCTTGGGCTAGTGTGGCACTGAAGTCCCTTCAAATGATTTCCTCTCCATCCCTTTTTATCTGATTCCATTCTTTAAAGAACCTTTTGTAAACGTTCTCTGTATCCTTGTTTGTGGCATATTGGTTGATTACTGTCCATCTCCTTCCATTTATTGTTGTTTGCCAAATGATCCATTTCCATTCCCCACTTTTCTGCACCTTTTCAATCACTACATGTAATCCCTTTCTGAAAAGGGTGGCCACTTCCCTCTTGCCAACCCTTGTTTTAGCATCTGTTTCTGCCTTGGGATATTGTGGGTTTATGATCTTCTCTCCCTCTTTTACCTTTAATTTAGTCTCCTGGAGTAGTACCCCATCCCATTGCATCCTACTAATTCTGCTGTGTATTTTTTTTTCCTTTTGATGGAGTGCGAAGCTTCCCATGTGTCCATTTACACTTTTAGTCTGTATTCATTCTTTCCTGTTTCTTTTTGCCCCCCCCATCATCATTGCTGCCTTTGAAAGGCATACCTGTCCTGGGTTTCCCTGCTGACATAAACATTTTGTCCCTCGGCCTTTGCCACCTCTTGCCCGTTGCTCTCCAGCCTGCATCTTGAGCACCTCTAGACTTTCATCATTCACCCCGTCCTTTTGTTCTCAGTTCTGTTTTGCCACTCTCCTTCTTGCCATCACTTCTCTATGACTGCCCCCTAACTGTTGCTTGCTTCTGTTTCCTCTCTCTCCTTTCCTGTAGTTGTTGCTCGTTTCCTTTGTATTTGATCATATTTTTGTGACATTTTCATGCATTCCATTTCACTTTGCTCAAATGCAGTGCGATCAAATCTAAGACTTTTGTTTCCATAGTTATATCTTTATCTACTTTCCTCTTGTTTCATTCATGTACATCACAGCATATTTGCCCAATATTAGCATTATAAAATGTAGTGCATCACAGGAAAGACCCTGTAACAGCAGTCTACCTGTATGTGCCCCCTCCCTTTACCCACTACATTTCTTTTACTGCCAGAGCACAGTGCATTACAAAAACAATATTCCCTTTGAATAGATCTGCATGTTCACAGATCTCATTTACTCCTTTTGTCCTTTCATTTCTGTGACTTTAGTCTCTCATTTCTTTTGACATGCACTTGTGACCCAGTGCCTGCATATGTCAGTTTAATGAGTATGCTCACTCATTTTTTTCTCTTACACTGCCTGCTCTTTTTTCTATTCTCACCTTTCCCTGTAATGACTTCCCTCCTACGTAGCATTCTCTTTTGGTCCAATTTTCCTGCTACTGTTGCATTTTGTTTTTCTTCCCTCCTTCTTTGACCAGGACAGCCTACTCGGGCCTTCTGGGGTCCTGCGCTGGATGTCTGAATCCCATGAAGCTTCAGTTTGTAGTGCCTCCTCTCTTATGATATGCTCTTCTGCTTCTTGTACCTCTTTCCGTGCTTATGCTGTGACCACTATTGGACTCCTCTTCTGCTGGTTTTCTGCTTTGACCAGCTCCTTGATGTTCTTCAGGTTTCCCTGTTGCAGTCATTACATTTGGGTTATCTGCCTGCAGGTAGCCCTCAGCCAGCCTGATTATCAAAGTCTTGGGTCCTGCGTCGGATGCTGCCTCATCTTCCATGACGTCAGGTAGTCAGGGGTATAAAGCATGCAGCCGGCGCCATTACATCAGCTTTTCTTGCCGCGCAGTGCCTGAAGCAGAAGCAGTTCATAAGTGCCAGTCGGCCGACTCCTGAAATTTTTGTTTTCAAGTTTCGGAACCGAAGTCTTCAAAAAAGCTAAGCAGCCCGTTGGGGATCCTTTTTTGTTGCTCTAAACTGATGTCAGTAAAAGTTAACAATTGTATTTGCTTTCCACAGGTAATACCTCATAAAGATTTTCATTCGTACTGCATTCCTTGCCTAGGCCCAGATCATGACATCCCTCGCTGTCGGTTTTGTGTCTTATTCAATCCTCAAACTATTCATCGTCGGTCCATTTTTGCAGCAAACTATTTCGGTACTCGGTTTAATTATCCAGAAATGGCTTCGGTAAGCCACCCGACTTACTGACATTCCGAAAAAACATAAAGATAAAGACAGAGACAGACCGCATTGGTCCAAAGCTGCCAACAACACTTCAGTTAAGCTAGTCACCAGGTCACTGGTACTCAGTGAGGCGCTTTTGCAGCCCCTGATACCCACTACTTCAGATTCGCAGGCCTCTACTGAGACCCATTTGGAGTCCGGTATGCCGTGAGATGATGCTTCGACTATGGAACATGTGGATGTCTCTACCTTGGATGGGTCCGGAGCCACTGTGCAGGCACCAGCTTCTAAGGGTGTATTCAGGCCTACTGACTTGCATTTCAAACCGACGCCATCTTCTTCGTCAAAACCTAAAACTCGACCCACACCTGGAAAACCGACATCCAAACCGCATGGTCAGGCCCATATGCCTTCTCCCTGTGAGACCTAGAACTGATTTTCCTTCTGATTCTTCTGATCAGGATTCTGATATTTCTGTTTCTTCTGATGACTGGAATTTGCCCTTATCTACCTATGAGGATTCTGATGCAGAGGACTCCATACCCTCTGCTTCCCCTCCAGAAGACTTCTCTTTTGGTGAAACCTTGCACACTCTTAGGGAACATTTCCGCTGGGAAAGCCAGGATTACTCTAACTCCAAAAAGAGGCTTAGGGAATTCTTACTCCTACCTCAACACAGGCCTTTAGCTATCCCTCCTGTCCTGGACATTGTAGATGATGCCTTCTTGGAATCTAGCCTGGCTCCAGACACTTTACCTCCAACTCCCAGAAGACCTGACAGGTATTACAGAGTACCTGACTCTCACAAGTGCCTCTTTAAGAATCCTACTGCAGACCCAGTGACAATTTCACAGGGACCCAAAGGCATTAAGGCTACTACTGCCAAAAGCCCTACCCCCTCTGATAGAGATTCCAGGGCCCTGGACAGATGGGGTAAGAAGGCATACACTTCTGCTACTTTGGCCATTATGGCCTTAAACTGCCAGTTTCATATGTTAAAGTATCAGCAGCATATTACTGGACTACTTAAACAGAAAATGATGTTGATTCCTGACTGTGCTGAAAATAAAGAATTACAGGATTTAATACATTCTGCTGAACAAGTTGGTAAACATACTTTGCAATGTGGTTTTGACTCTTTAAAAGCATCTTGCAAGGCTGCTGTCACTGGGTCTGTTCTTAGAAGGCATGCTTGGCTTAAAGAGCAAAATTTGCCAGATCATGTTAAAGCTAAATTACTGGATGCTCCCTTAAACCAGGACCGTATGTTTGGCAACAAAGCAGAAGAAGTACTTAAAAGGATGGAGGAAAAAGCTAAATCTATGCAAACTGTTAAAGATTTCCTACAAGTACAGCCTCCCAGATTTAGTAGACATTAGCCTTCTAAGAACTGGTCCTTTCCTGTCTCTTCCAGGCCTTCTCAGTCCAAACCCAGGAACAGCAGACCACCTAGGTTACAGTCTCAAGGTACTCACAGGCCTAAGCAGTGGGAGGCTCCCATTTCCAAAGCTGGAAGTAGTAAGACACCCCCCTGTGGTAAACTGTCACAATGACTTAACCTTAAACCTTCCAAGCCCTGTTCAACTGTGTGCCCCCTTAAGGGGAAAAAATCACCCTGAATGCAAAAAACTGGGAACTCATTACCCAAGACAAATGGGTTTTAAATATAGTTTCCCAAGGATACAGATTCCACTTCCATTCCTTACCAACCCCAAACGGTTGGCCAGACCTACCCCCAAATCAGTGGGCAGAGGCTCAACAGCAGGTTCTTTCTCTTCTAAATATCAGGGCTATTCAACCTGTCCCAGCGGAGGAATGGGGACAAGGTTTGTCCTGGTACCCAGAAAAGACAACTCCTGACGTCCTATCCTGGGCCTGTCTATTCTAAACACATTTTTGGTAATCCCAAAATTCAAAATGCCAACTCTTCATCAGCTGCTTCCCATGCTAGGCAAAAATGCCTGGTTGGCAACACTGGACTTAAAGAAAGCTTACCTGCACATCCCAATAAGGGAATCTTGCAGAAAATACCTACACTTCAGAGCAGGCTACATGCAATATCAGTTCTCTACACTGCCCTTTGGCTTATCTACTGCACCCAGGATATTCACAAAGTACCTAGCTCCAGTCATTGCATTCTGCAGGCAAAGAAATATTGAAATATACCCATACCTGGACGATTGTCTAATTCAGGCAGAAAACCAGGACATACTATTAAATCATCTGGCATTTGTAAAGAAACTGCTAACCTCACTGGGGTACACCATAAACGAAAAGAAATCTCACTTAGAATCTTCCCAACAAATTGTATTCATGGGAGCAAGCTTGAACACAACTTCCCAGATAGCCTACCTCACGCCAGAGAAACAAGTTTATTTAACAGCCTACTTCAAACTACTGGCCACAAAGACCCAGCTATCTGCAAGGAAAATACTGCAAGCTCTGGGGTTTATGGCCTCTTGCATCCTAATAATTCCATATGCAGGACTGCATATGAGGAAACTACAATGGTATCTAAAAAGCCTATGATGTCATCACTCTCAGGACCTGGAATCAATGATCCCTATCATTCCTTGTATAAAGACAGAGTTCCTTTGGTGGGCAGAGGTCTGCTACCACAACAAGGAACTGCCATTCACTCTACCCCCTGCCGCCCAAACCCTAACAACAGATGCATCAGACTATGCATGGGGAGCTTACTTGGCAGGGCAGTGCATTCAGGTCAAATGGAACCCTAGTCAAATGCACCTGCATTTCAATCGAAAAGAAATGTTAGCTGTACAGAATTCTATGACAGCCTTCAAGGACCATATTCTTCCAGGGTATTTATTGGTAAAGACAGACAACACAAGTTATGTGGTACATAAACAAGCAGGGGGGAACCCACTTGTACCCTCTCTGCAGACTAGCCATGGCTCTGTGGAACACAGCTTTGAGCTACCAAGTGCACCTACAAGCTCAATACCTGCTAGGCAAGCTAAATTCACTGGCATACGACCTAAGCAGAAATCTCATGGACCCACACGAGTGGAAACTGGAATCAAAGATGTTCAACATTTTGAGAAACAAATGGGGGAGCCCAGAGATAGACCTGTTTGCCTCCCCTCAGAACTACCAATTGGACAAATTCTGCACGAGGACTCCCCACAGACAAGCTTGGAAGGTGGATGCCCTGTCCTTCACCTGGGAAAGCCTCTCAGCTTATGCCTTTCCCCCTCTGCCTCTCCTCTTGAAAATTCTGCTAAAGATCAAACAGGACAAGCCAAGGACAAGTCTCATTGGACCAGACTGGCCACGCCAACACTGGTACCCCCTCTTGCGCAGTATGTCACTGCTGGAACCATGGCACCTGCCTCAGACCTCTTCCCTGCTGTCCCAGCAGGAGGGCCAGATTCTGCACCCTGAGCTTCAAACCCTGAACCTTGCAGCCTGGCTAATTACCTGAGCTCTCCAGTAACCTCCCTCAGTAAGCAAGTGCTGGATGTCATTCTGGAAGCAAGGAGGCCTAGTACTAGAAAATTCTATGCTGAAAAGTAGAAAAGATACTGTTCCTGGAGCCAGACTCAGGGGATGGGCACAACAGCGCCCAGCCTACCTCATATTCTTCAACACTTAACAACACTTAACAGAGAGATATGCTCCACAAGGGCCTTTCCTTCTCATCTATTAAAATTCATGCCTCAGCCAATTCAGCACATTGCAATACTGAGCCACCCCTCTTCTCTCACCCCCCGCTGAAGCAATTCCTCAGAGGGGCCAAAAATTTAAGACCACCCAGGAGAGCCCCTACTCCAGCCTGGGACCTTAACTTTGTATTGGTAAAGCTCACTCTACCTCCTTCTGAGCCAGCGGCAACTGCAGAGTTGAAATTCCTTTCTTGGAAAACAGCCTTCCTTCTAGCCATCACTTCAGCAAGAAGAGTGTCTGAATTACAGACCCTCGTGGCAGTGGAGCCCTTCATCATCTTCCATGCAAACAGGGTGTCCCTCAGGAACAATCCTTCCTTTATGCCCAAGGTGGTATTCAGTGTGGCCCTTAATCAGTCCATTCATTTGCCAACCTTCTTTTCTAATCCACAGAACAAAGGAGAAAGAATACTGCACTCTTTGTATGTGCACAGACAACTTAGATTTTATTTGGACAGGACTAAGCCTATCAGGAAAACTGAACAGCTGCTAGTTGCATTTGCTGCAGGGGCAAAGGGGAAGGCCATTTCAAAGCAAACCATTTCTAAGTGGATAGGCCATTGCATTCATTTCTGCTATAAGCACCATGGAAAACCTACCCCACAGGGGATAAGGTCACATTCCACCAGGGCTGCAACTACTTCAATACTTCAACAGCCTTTCTCAGAGGTGTTCCTACCAGGGGCATCCTAGAAGCTGCTACCTGGAGTTCTGTACTTGCCTTCACCATGCATTACCACTTGACTATTTTTTCTAAATCCAGAGCTGGATTTGCCACTGCAGTCTTGCAGGGCTTAATAGCTGGTCTTAATGCTCTCTAACTGCCTCCTCCCTTCTTTAGCTTTGGGAATCTACCCAATTGTAAGGACTGCAACAGTGAAACACGAAGAACATACTACAGTTGCGTACACTTACCATAAATGTAGATGTTCGAGTGTATTCACTGGTGCAGTCCTGGTTACCCTCCCTCTAGCCCCCTGTCATCTGTTGGCTGTACCTTTCTTCTTGTTTACTGTATTTAAGCTTTCTGGTGTATTTGCTTTTTATTGGAGGTGTATCCTTGTATGTAATTGCTTCCCATTATGGGGGCACCTGACATCTGGGGCAAGAAAAACTGATGTAATGGCATCCGCTGCATGCTTTATACCCCTGACTACCTGACGTCATGGAAGATGAGGCAGCATCCAACGCAGGACCCAAGACTTTGATAATCAGGATGGCTGAGGGCTGTCTGCAGGCAGATAACCCAAATGTAATGACTGCAACAGTGAATACACTCGAAGATCTACATTTATGTTAAGTGTACACAACTGTACTTTCTTCTGCATCCTTTTTTTGGTCCCCTCTTGTTTTCTGTCATCTGCTATGACAAGTTGCTTGTCCACGCCATTTATCTTGTCAGCATCACTCTGTGCACTTCTGTTTACTTCCTGTTTAGTTCTTTTTTTCCCCACAGGTGTATCAACATCAGAT
Organism: Protopterus annectens; assembly: GCF_019279795.1. Taxonomy (NCBI): domain Eukaryota; kingdom Metazoa; phylum Chordata; order Ceratodontiformes; family Protopteridae; genus Protopterus; species Protopterus annectens. The sequence continues at coordinate 1,703,404,487 of NC_056732.1, forward strand.
GCTCTACATGACACTTGTAATTCTACCTCCTCTCTGGCCTTTTGTATGCATGTCTGTGAGTCCCTTTCCCGTGGAATATTTTAATTTATTTCTTTGTGTCTGTTGCTGCAGTTTTCACTGTGCACAGTCTCTGTAAAAAAAAAAGCTCTTTTTCTTTGACTGTGTGGAACCTGTGTCCGTTTCCCTTCCATCTTACAGTTAAGATAGCGGGGAAGTTCATGCATGCAGGAATTCCCTGGGCTTTCAGTGTTCCCACTAAGTCAATCATACCTTTTCTTAGTTGTGCATTGGAGTAGTCCTCCACAGGTTTAGAAACATACCATTAAAGTGTATTAGTTTAAGTATTCTGTATTGCCTCATAATTTCTTTAAGTTTATAGCTGTGCAGACAATACGTATCCGCCTTTTACACCTCCTATTCTACCAAACCTTTGGATTATTTCCATTATCAGTTGCAATCTGACTAAATGAAGTGTTGTTTCCATCAATTCCAACAGCATTCCTTCCATTTCTGAATCTGGGGCATGCTGTAACATTCTTGTTACCCTTATATAGTTTTGGATCTGTTTTCAAGGTCATACAGTTTTCTGGTTTGCCATTGTAGCTTTTTTCTATTTCTGTTGGCTTTCATCTGTGTTCCAGCACCTCTTGTCTCACATCTGCTCTGTCCTTTTCCAAGTTGTATATTGTTTCTTTCAGCTTATTCACTTCTTTTAGTTAATTGCTTAATTTTCCCTCATTAGGCCTGCATCATCAGTGACTGCCATCAGGTTTTGGGACAGTTTACAAAGCTGTTCTTGTGGATCTGTTGCTCCCACTTCTTTTTGTCCTCCATCTTGTGATTTTTACTTGGAGTTGGTTGTGTAATTGCTTTTTCCTGACCCTTTTTCCACAGCTGAGCCTAAGCAGCCATTTTGAATGGGCTTTGTGGTGCCCTCTGTCATTAGATGAGTATTTCACATAACTGTCCCAATTCCAGTGTTTGGTAATAAATCAGGCATATTTATTGACCTCAGAATCTGGGAGAAGACCCTTAGTTAATCTATTTAGTTGAATTTCACTTAGTGCTCTGTACCATTTGATTGTGCTGATGCAGTGGTTTGGGCGGCAGCTACTGTTGATTGTCTGTGGCAGCTGGTGTGGCTGAACCTTTCTTTTTAGAGGATAGGTCGTCTTCTGTGAACCCTCATAAGATGTTATGAGCTTCAAAACAGGGTATATGCCTTGTCTTTTTTTAGAAGGGGTATGTCCATTGTCCCCTTTTCCCAGCATCTCATCCTTCCTTGCTAGGCTAGGCCATCCCTAAAGAAGGGGAGCATCTTGAAAGCAAAGTGCCAAGCATCAAGCTGTCTCCTTTTTTGCCCTCTATGTCCCCTAAGATACAGTCTTTGCAGGGAGCTCTTACTATGTATTGGAACTGCCCATATGGAATTCTAGCTACCAAGGTTTGCTTCGGCCTGCAGAACCATTACCAAGGAAAACTGGATCATGGATGTGGTTCAGAAAAGATTACATTTTAGTGTTCCTTGTTGCCCCCCCCCAATCAAGGGAAGGACCAGTTTGCTTCAGATGACCTCTTGGAACTGACATATCGACTTCCCCAAGTTGTGAGTTTGTTCTAGCCTTGGAAAGTCATAGTTTTTACTGCTCTCTCTTCCTTATTCCAGAGATTTCTGTTGTTTTTGGTGGGAATTGGCCTGTCTTAGACCAGTGTGAATTCAGCAAACACACTATTTAGATTGTTTCCGATTGTGTCATTCCAGTCTGTGATGCTGCTTCTGCTTCGGTTTGTTTTGATCGTGTCATTGACTAGTCACCCGGCAGTGTAAACCTCGGATCTGGGTGTCTTGTCACCCAGCAGTGTAAACTTTGGATCTAGGTGTCTTTCACTGGTAATGTGACACCCCAACCCCATGTGCAGAAATGGGAAAAAAGGGTCATGGATGGATGGATTGGACATGATGGATTCATCCTGTTTGTTCTGGTCATCTTCATTTCAAGTATAAGATGCGGCTGTTTTGTAAGACTTGAGAGGCGAAGTAAGTTCCAAAGATTTGACTTTAAGTGGCCTTACAGGGCATCTGTATCCTGGCATTCCCACACCTAAACATCTAGCTCATTGTGTCCTCTTTGAATTATTTTACTGGTGGTGGCTCTGTTTTGGGCCACATCATGGATGTGGTCCTTGAGGATCACCATAAATCAGAACTATGCTTTGCTGTTGGTACTGGTGGTCACCATTATTGGAACAGGGCTTGATTCCACCCTATGCTAGCCCTTGTTTTCCCAGCCAGTGGTCCCCACAATTTATGTCGTTGTTTGTGTGGTAAGGAGGCAGAAATGGGTGGAGGTTCACACCTTCCTGCATTTATTGGGCCTAATGACTGCCACTATTTCCCCAATTCCCCTGACACTCTTCTGTAGAAGACTTCTTTGGATTGTAATGCATTAAACATTGCAGAGTTATAATTCTGTCATGTACGTGGTGCTCATTTTAGCTTCTTGCCACAGAGCCCTGGAGTAGATGATTATCACTAATCTGTAAATGGGCTTTTCCTTGTCACCAGATCCACTACAGACTCTTGATGTTGGGCACTTGGGGCAGATTGTGTGAGTATGTATGGTTGGCTGTGGCTCAGACAAAGTGGAATGCATACCCAAGCTTAATGCCACATAAACGTGATAGAGTTAAGAACTGTTTTTATTACCAAATGTTACAAAACAGGTTGAACCTCTTAACAAGATCCTCATTCCTGATATGCAAGGAGGTATGCATGCTTGCATCTGTTGCAATAGTGCAGTGTAGGTCATCAGATGAATCTTATTTCTAGTAGCATTTCACATACTGGATGCTGTATTGTACAAACGGAGCCCAGCACAGTAGTCTGTTCTATAGGTCATGGATTACACATACTATGAGAGAGGAATGTGCTTAAGCTTTCCTGGACTGGCAGATGCCAAGGTCCCGGTGCTGATGGGGGGGGCAATAAGCATTACAAAAAAAGAAAACAAAATGACCCAGTTTAAACCCAGCAAATACTTTCTGCTTTTTCGCATACTATTGATGGCTCTTAGAGCCAATGAGAGAGGACATGGATGAATATGCGTGATATGAACAAGCATTTGATCATTTACCCCCTGAGGCTTGTGCAGGTGCCGTTCAAAGTTTGTTACTTGGAAGTCTGTGTGTGTGTGTGTGTGTGTGTGTGTGTGTGTGTGTGTGTGTGTGTGTGTGTGTGTGTGTGTGTGTGTGTGTGTGTGTGTGTGTGTTGCCACGTGGAAAGCATGCAGTCCTTGTTTTTGTGCTCATTTACCCCCCTTGTCTAACAGAGGTCAGCCCTGCAAGTCCTGAAGTCTTGTGCACCTAACTGAATGTGGTCCTTGCACCTGAAGTCCTGTGCACCTTCCTGCATCTCAGACCTGCAGTTTCTGAAGTCCTGTGCACCTTACCTGCATGTGATCCTCAAACCTGAAGTCTTGTATACCGCCTCTAAAATATCCTGGTAAGTCACCAAGGATTATTGTCAATAATGCCATTCATTAGAGTTTCATAATGCACATCCTCTCCAAGGACAGCCCAGGAGCTCTGTCTGGTTAAGTGATGTGCTTAGAGTCACACAGCAGGCAAGTGCAGGTAGAAGGAGTCAAACCCTGTACCGCTCATTAGAGGAAGTAGCTCATTATGAGCTTGAAGTATTAATCCTTGTTAACAAATAGATAAAATAATATTTAAGTTTGTAACTTTCTAGACCTTTGTTCCACATTATTTTTGGTTTTGTCCAGAATTCTTCAGGTAAAAAGTTGAAAGGTATTTTGGTCTGTTTCTTGTAAAATGTGCAGGTTTCTAGTAAATTGTTGTATACTGCAGTCATTAATGAACAGGCATGTGCATTTCAGACTTTGCATCCTTCAGAAAAAGCCTGGTCAGATTAGACACACACTCACACAAGCAAATGTAGAGAAGCTCTTTATTATAAAAAGTGTAACAAAAATAAATAGCCTTTGAAATCCAAGAAGAAATAGTTTGCTTGGATACAGCTAATCTTAAAGAATGAAAAGAAACAAATAACTGATCACATGTTCTAATAGCCTTAGTCTTATAGGTTTATAGGTTCATAGGTTCATACTAGGCTATCTGCCCTGGGGCAATTATAAGCGTAGCCCGATTCTGTATGGCTTACGCCACCTCTTGATTTGAGTATACTGTGCCCTTTTTAAGGTTTAGTTTACTGTGCCTCTGTCTAATAGTGACACAGGAGTAATCCCTGGGACAAATCTATGATCCCCCATCCACTTATCGAGATTCTTTTTGAAGAGATTCAGTGAGGTGCTCTGCCTCACATGAACTGGAATTCTATTCCAGAGCGAAGGGAGCTTCTGGGTTATGAACCTGTCCCTCCAGCAAATTCTATTTATTTCTGTGCTGAGGTTCAAGTCCCTCGAGCATGTGGCTCTAAGAGATTTAGATTTACTGAGGTGGAGCATGTCCATTAATTCTGGATTTGACATAGCTTTGTATGTCAGTCATAGATCGCCTCGAAGTAGGCAGTATGCAACTGAGTAGAGCTGGAGTTTTTTTAACCGAGCAGCATATGGCATCTGTTTGAGACCCTTGATCCTCTTGGTGAGATACTTTTGGGGTCTTTCTAATTGCTGCAGGTGTCAGGTAAGGTACATCCCAAAAGGGGCATTGTATTCTATGATGGGCCAGATGAGGGATGAATAAAGGGGCACGATTACCTCTCTTGATCTAGATGTGAAACCCTTCGTGATGAGGTGGGCTATGTAGAAGGTCTTTCTAACCACTTTGGCAATGTGGTTTTTAAAGGAGAGATTGCTATCAACTTGGGTCCCCAGGTCCCTAATAACTTTCAATGTACTTAATGGGTTTCCGCCTATGTGGTAATTTGTGGGCACATTGTTTTTGCCAAAGGGTATGACTATACATTTTTTGGCATTTAGCTTTAAACCATGGTGCTGGCACCAGATATCTGTCTCTGTGAGACCTTTTTGAAGGATGTTTGTGTCAGCTGGAGAGTTGATTATGGCCAGTTTGCAGTCATCTGCGAACTTGGTGAGCCATAGTCCTCCACGTTGCCTGTACCTCGGAAAGTATATACCGAACAAGAGTGGTCCCAGGACAGAACCCTGTGGACGCTACTTGTGACCGTTCGAGTCTGACATGGCTCCAGCAACTCTCACTCTGTGGGTTCTGTCTTTGAGCCAGTATGCACCCATCTTGTGACATAGGGGTTTATATTTAAGCTGGATAGCTTATCTATGATGCCAGTGGGGTATTGTGTCAAATGCCTTTGCAAGGTCCAGATACGCTGTGTGGACTACCTTCCCTTCATCTATGGCTTTGGTGACTGTTTCAAAGAAGTCAACCAGGTTCAAAAGGCAGGATCTGCCCTTGACAAAGCCGAACTGGGTAGGATCTAGTGTCTGTAGGTCCCCAATGTCTTTGTTTATGAGCTCCATGATGATCCTCTCCATAGCCTTGCAGACTAAGCTAGTCAGGCTTATGGGCGATAGTTTCAGGGTCGTGAGGCTCCACCTTTGTGGAGTGGGACCACTGTTGCTGTACGCCATTCTGTGGGCACATATCCTGTAGTGAGACTGAGATTGTATAGCTGTTTTATTTGAGGGATTAGTTCCTCTTGTAGTTCATGTAGGGACAACCTGGGACGCCATCTGGTCCCATGGAAGCAGTGTTTTTTGCTTTGGAGAGGGCAGCCTTCACCTGAGCATCTGAGATGATGTCCTTCAAGGATGCATCTGCAGTCTTTACAAATGGGTTGTCCTGTCGTCAGGCAGCCCTTGATCGGCGATTCCAAAGTCTGGGTCTGGCCCGGCTGGTGTCGCACTTCACCCGGCGTCATTGCGGCAGTTCTTGGTATAAAGGCATCAGCCGGCCATTTTCCTCAGTCTTTCTTGCGCGTGGCGCCGAAGCAGAAGCTGTTCGCAAGTGCCAGTCGGTCAGATCCAGAGATTACTACTACCGAATATTACTTCGAAGACTTCTAAAAAGCTAAGTACCCCGTTGGGGACTCTTTCTTGCCTCAGCCGATGTCAGAGAAAGTGAATAACTGTTTATCTTGTGGGAAACAAATACCTCATAAAGATTTCCACTCCTATTGCATACATTGTTTAGGCCCAGACCACGACGTAGCAGCTTGTCTAGCCTGTGCTTCTTTTAACCGACGGACGCTTAGACGTCGGTCGGAGTTTGCTGAACAGATTTTCGGCTCCGATTTTGCATATATTATGCCGTCGGATCCTCCGACTACGCAAAGTACCAAAAAACGCAAAGAAAAGGACCGACACTCGTGGTCCGCAGTTTCGGCCGAAACCGCGGTTAAGCAAACCGCGAGTGTCTTGGTTTCGGCCGAAACCGAGCAAGCGGTTCTTTCTTCAGCTGAAATCATGCCTTCTACCGAGGCCTCTTCTAACCTGGTAGAAACGGCTTCTGAAATCCAACCTTCTGTTGCGGTTTCACAGGATTTATCAGATACCATTCCCCTGGATATTTCTACCCCTGCACGTGGAGCTGCTAGGCCTCCTGCAGCAATGTCTATTAAGGCCTTTGCCAGGGCTAAAGCAGCCAAAGCATCAAAAACAGTGCCTGCCAAGCCCCCCTCTCTCAGGCCCAGCACCAGCTCCCACATGCTTACTTTGGCTGAGGATCTCATCTCTTTAATTCGTGGAGCCCAGCCTCATCCAGACAGGGCCTCTCTCCCTCCCCCAGAAAAAAGGCCTAGAGCAGAGCCCCCTGAGCCAGTATCCACAGATGATTCCTCTGATGACTCAGAACATACAGACCCTCCTGAGGCTGCTTATTCTCCTTACGAAGACTCTGATGCTGAGGAGTCCATCCCTTCAGCCTCTCCTCCTGAGGAATTTTCCTTTGGGGAAACCTTGCATGCTATGAGGGAACAATTTCAGTGGCAGGGCCAGGATTTCTCAGACTCCAGTGCTTTCTGTTGTTGATGATGCATTTAATGATGCTTGCACTGCTCCTGATTCATTACCTCCGGCTCCTGCTAAGCCCGATAGGTTCTACAGGGTCCCGGACACTCATCACCATTTATATAAGGCTCCTTTTGCAGATCCAGAGACTATCTCCCAGGGTCCTAAAGCTGTAGCAGCTACTTCCACTAAAAACCCCCTCCCCTCTGAAAGGGAATCCAGGTCCTTAGAGAGATGGGGTAAAAAAGTTTACACCTCTGCTACTTTGTCAGCTAGAGCTTTGAACTGCCAATTTCATATGATTCAATATCAAGAGTTTATGCTTGACCAGTTGACTAAAAAGCTGTCCTCTGAAGAATCTTTAGATAAGAAATATGTTCAAGAAATGGTACATAACATACAGCAGGTTAGTAACCATTCTTTAAAATGTGGCTATGATGCACTGGAGGCTTCCTTTAGATCAGCCATGACTGGCACAGATGTCCTTCATGGATGCATCTGCAGTCATAACAAATGGGTTGTCCTGTCGTCAGGCAGCCCTTCGGTCGGCCGGATTCCAAAGTCTGGGTCCGGCTTCGGCTGATGTCGCACTTCACCCGACGTCATCTCTGCTGGTCCTCGGGTATAAAGGCATCAGCCGACGCCATTTTCCTCAGTCTTTCTTGCCGCGTGGCGCCCGAAGCAGAAGCTGTTCGCAAGTGCCGGTCGGTCAGATCCAGAGATTACTACTACCGAATACTACTTCAAGACTTCTAAAAGCTAAGTACCCGTTGGGGACTCTTTCTTGCCTCAGCCGATGTCAGAAAAAGTCAATAACTGTTTAACTTGTGGGAAACAAATACCTCATAAAGATTTCCACTCTTACTGTCTGCCTTGCTTAGGCCCAGACCACGACGTAGCAGCCTGTTCGGCCTGTGCTTCCTTCAACCCGACGCTTAGGCGTCGGTCGGAGTTTGCTGAACAGTTTTTCGGCTCAGATTTTGCGTACATTATGCTGTCGGATCCTCCGACTACCCAAATTGTTAAAAAACGCAAAGAAAAAGACCGACACTCGCGGTCCACGGTTTCGGCCGAAACCACGGTTAAGCAAGCCGCGAGTGTCTCGGTTTCGGCCGAAACCGAGAAAACCGGTCAATCTTCAGCCGAATCCATGACTACTACTGAGGCTCCTGCTACCTTAGTTGAATCGGCCTCAGAAATTTTGCCTACAACTGTGGTTCCTAGTGATTTATCAGACACCATCCCTTTGGATGTCTCTACCCCAGCACGTGGTGCTGCTAGGCCTCCTGCAGCCATGTCTATTAAGGCCTTTGCCAGGGCTAAAGCAGCCAAATCTGTTAAACCAGTGCCTGTTAAGCCACCCTCACAAAGGCCCACTTCAAGTTCACAAATGCTTACTCTGGCAGAAGATTTAATATCCTTAATTAGGGGATCCCAATCTCACCCAGACAGGGCCTCTCAGCCCCCAGAAAAGAGACCTAGAGCAGAGCCCCCCGAGCCAGTGTCCTCTGATGATTCTGCGGATGACTCAGACATTACAGACCAGCCAGAGGCTCCTTTTTCTACTTATGAAGACTCCGATGCTGAAGAATCCATTCCAGCTGCCTCTCCACCAGAGGAATTTTCCTTTGGGGAAACCTTACATGCCATGAGAGAACAATTCCAATGGCAGGGACAAGATTTCTCAGATTCAAGAAAAAGGCTTAGTATCCCAGGGGCCTAAGGCAGTAGCCTCGACCACAGCAAAAAACCCTATTCCTTCTGAAAGGGAATCCAGGTCCTTAGAGAGATGGGGAAAAAAGTTTACACCTCTGCTACTCTCTCAGCTAGAGCTTTAAACTGTCAGTTTCATATGATCCAATACCAAGAGTTTATGCTTGATCAGTTAACTAAAAAACTGTCCTCTGATGAATCCTTAGATAAGAAATATGTATTAGAAATGGTGAATAATATCCAACAGGTTAGTAACCATTCCTTAAAATGTGGCTATGATGCACTGGAGGCTTCATTTAGATCAGCCATGACTGGCACAGTGATAAGAAGGCATGCATGGTTGAAAGAACAGGTCTTACCGGATCATGTTAAAGCAAAGCTGTTAGATGCTCCTATGGATAAGGCCAGTCTATTTGGTACACCTGCCCAGCAAGTAATGAAGAAAATGGAAGAAAAGGCAAAATCTGTACAAACAGTTAAAGATTTCTTACAGGTTCAGCCGCCAAGGTTTAGCAGGAACTGGCCTGCCAAAAATTGGTCCTTTCCAGACTCCACAAAATCCCAAAGGGGCAGGAATAGACGCTCTAGAGGCAGAAGTCAATCCAGAGGAGGTGCCTACAGAGGACGACAGTGGCAAGGCAATAACCGAGACACAGACACAACCACTGCCACTGCAACAGGGCAATCACAGTGACTTGGCTCTGACACCGCCTACCAGGGAGCAAATAGCAGCACCTTTAGGCGGAAAGTTAGCCTTATTTTGGAAAAATTGGCACTATATCACAAAAGACAAGTGGATTTTGCAAACCATAGACCAAGGATACGGTTCCACTTCCACACCTTACCAGTAAAAGAGGAATGCCAAACCTACCTCCAAATCAAAAAATAGAAGCTCTACAGCAGATAGCGAAATTAACAAAGATGAGAGCTGTGGAAAGAGTACCAATAACAGAACAGGGCAAAGGATTCTACTCCAGACTCTTCCTAGTACCAAGAAAAGAGAAAAGTTGGAGACCTATTCTCGACCTGTCCGCCTTAAACACATACATCATTGTCCCAAAATTCAAAATGCTGACCCTACAGCAACTTCTTCCCATGCTGGGCAAGGAGTGTTGGCTGGTAACTCTAGATCTCAAGGAGGCATACCTGCACGTCCCCATTCGACCAAATTGCAGAAGATACCTCAGATTTCTTGCAGGATCAGAGCATTATCAATTCTCAGCATTGCCCTTTGGCTTATCTACTGCCCAGAGTATTCACAAAATGCCTGGCATCAGTAATCGCTCACTGCAGACTACAGGGAATCCAAATTTATCCATACCTGGACGACTGCCTGTTACAAGCGGACAACAAAAGCAAGCTGACAACAGATTTACAAAGGGTAATTTACTTGCTACAAGCCCTGGGATACACAGTCAATTTACAAAAGTCAAGACTGATACCATCCCAAACAAGAACATTCTTGGGCGCGGGATTGGACACAGTAAAACAAATGGCATTCCTAACTGCAGAAAAACAAAAAGAACTCCCTCTTTACTTCTTGGCATTAACAAAGCAGAACAAACTAACAGCAAGAAAAGTTCTGCAGACCTTGGGCTTCATGGCATCATGCATAATCTTGGTCCCACATGCCAGACTGCATATGAGAAAGCTACAGTGGTACCTAAAGAATTTATGGTCTCAGCACAGGCACAGCTTAGAAACAGAAATCCCACTAATCCCATGCCTAAAACAGGAGTTCCTATGGTGGGCTCAAGCATGCCAGTCAAACCCAGGCTTACCCTTTCACAACTTTCGAGCAAGCCAAACCATCACAACGGACACCTCAGACCTAGGATGGGGGGCGCACATGCTGGACAAATGCATACAAGGATTGTGGACACAAGACCAGTTGCACCTGCACATAAACCAAAAAGAAATGCTGGCAGTAAAACTGGCAATCCAAAAATTCAGACCATTCCTCAAAGAAGGCCATTTGATGATAAGGACAGACAACACCACAGTCATGTGGTACATCAACAAACAGGGAGGCACTCATTCATACCCCCTATGCAGAATGACTTTGGACCTTTGGAATCTGGCTCTCAGCTACAACATCCAGTTACAGGCAATTTTGAGCGGAAAAGAGAACACCCTAGCAGACATGTTAAGCAGAACCACCTCGGATGCTCACGAATGGATGCTACACCGGACATCTTCAAGGCCATCACAAAGAAATGGGGAATGCCACAAATAGATCTATTCGCATCCCCACTCAATCACCAGCTCAAAAAATTCTGCACAAGGACATTCCACCCACTTGCATGGAAGGTGGACTCTCTATCCTTCAGCTGGAAAGGCCTGACAGCATATGCATTTCCACCTCTTCCCTTGATGCACAAGGTACTACTGAAAATCAAAGAGGAACGTCCAAGGATAATCCTGATAGCTCCAAATTGGCCAAGACAACACTGGTACCCATTGCTGAGGAGCATGTCTCGGGAGAAAATGTGGTCAATACCCCTGATGCCTTTGATGTTAACTCAGAACAACTACAACATCATGCATCCAAACCTAAAAACCTTGCAACTGACTGCCTGGAACATCACATAGCAACAACTAACCCAGACCTTTCTCAAAGGGTTAAAGACATTATCCTTGAAGCCCGCAGACCTTCAACAAGAAGGAACTATGCAGGAAAATGGAAAAGGTTTGACATTTGGAGTTCTGAAAGAGGAAAAGATGTGTCGAACATAGATATTGCTAACATTCTGGAGTACTTGGCAGAGCTTCTACATACAGGCCTGTCCTATTCCTCCATCAAGATACATGCATCAGCTATTTCAGCAGAATACAGCTTGATCCACCTGTCTTTTCGCATCCTCTACTCAGGCAGTTCCTCAGAGGGATCAAGAATGTAAAACCTCCTAGGAAACCACCATTACCAGCATGGGACTTGAACTTTGTGCTAGAAAAGTTGACACTCCCTCCATTTGAACCAGCAGCAACAGCAGATCTGCAACACCTGTCATGGAAAACTGCCTTCCTACTGGCAATTACCTCAGCAAGGAGGGTTTGAACTACAGGCCTTAATGGCAGTGCAACCCTTCCTAATCTTCCATCAAGATAGGGTGTCCATGAGAACTAATCCTACATTTATGCCTAAGGTGGTATCCAGAGTGTCTTTAAACCAGGCAATCCACCTACCTACCTTCTTTCCCAATCCACAGAACAGGGGGGAAAGACTGCTGCATACCTTGGATGTACATAGGCAGTTACGCTACTACCTGGACAGAACCAAAAGTAACAGAAAAACTGACCAGCTTTTAGTAGCCTATGCAACAGGAAGGAAGGAAAAGCAATTTCCAAACAGACAATCTCCAAATGGATAGGAAATTGCATAAGATTCTGTTACTCCTACCATGGAAAACCAATTCCACAGAACATAAGACCTCATTCTACAAGGGCTACAGCCACTACCACAGCTTTCTTACGAGGAGTGGCAACCAAAGACATTATTGAGGCTACTTGGACCTCCGTGCATACTTTTGCCAAGCATTATAATTTACCTCTGTACTCTAGATCCCGAGCAGGGTTTGCCACTGCTGTACTGCAAGGGATCCTAACTACACCATAAATTTTCTTCCTCCACCCCTAGTTTGGCTATGGTATTCTACCCATTTGTTATGACTGCAGATGCATCCATGAAGGACATAGTACAGTTTTGTACCTACCATAAATGTAGATGTCCGAACTGGATAGCATCTGCAGTCAGGATTACCCACCTCCTTCCCCTCTGTGGTACTCCTAGTGTATTTACCCTCCTAATAGCTAGCTGGGGGGGAGTCTCTTATGGTGTATTTGTTTGTATATATGTACATACATGCTTATTTTTTGTGTTTGCCATCTACTTTTTTGGAAACATTGGCATTTATCCAAAATTTAGCCTTCCAAGAGGGCAACTGGCATCTGGGGCAAGAAACACTGAGGAAAATGGCGTCGGCTGATGCCTTTATACCCGAGGACCAGCAGAGATGACGTCGGGTGAAGTGCGACATCAGCGGCCGGACCCAGACTTTGGAATCCGGCCGACCGAAGGGCTGCCTGACGACAGGACAACCCATTTGTTATGACTGCAGATGCTATCCAGTTCGGACATCTACATTTATGGTAGGTACAAAACTGTACTTTATCAGGAGGCATGCATGGCTGAAAGAACAGGCATTACCAGACCATGTCAAATCAAAGCTTTTGGATGCACCTATGGACAATGTCAGTTTATTTGGTTCCCCTGCGCAACAGGTACTAAAAAAGATGGAAGAGAAGGCAAAATCTGTACAAACAGTGAAAGATTTCTTACAAGTTCAACCTCCAAGGTTTAGCAGGAACTGGCCCTCCAAGAATTGGTCCTTTCCAGACTCCTCTAGGGCACAAAGAGGCAGGAATAGGCGCTCGAGAGGCAGAAACCAAACCAGGGGTGCCTACAGGGGACGCCAGTGGCAAGGTAGCAACCAGCGAGGCACGGATGCAACCACCACCACTACAACAACTCAATCACAGTGACTTGGCAGTGGCACTGCCTACCAGGGAACAACTAGAAGCACCCTTAGGCGGAAAGCTAACCTTATTTTCAAAGAACTGGCATTGCATCACAAGAGAAAAATGGATTTTGCAAACTATAGACCAAGGTTACAGGTTCCATTTCCATACTCTACCAAGCAAAAGAGGAATACCAAACCTGCCACCTACTCAAAGGACAGAAGCTCTAAAGAAAATATCTCAATTATTAAGAATGAGAGCTGTGGAAAAAGTACCACCTTTGGAGCAAGGAAAGGGATTTTACTCCAGACTCTTCCTGGTACCAAGAAAAGAAAACAAATGGAGGCCTATTCTAGACCTGTCCGCTTTAAACACATTCCTCATTGTTCCAAAATTCAAAATGCTGACCCTACAGCAGCTTCTTCCCATGCTGGGCAAGGAGTCTTGGCTGGTAACTCTAGATCTCAAGGAGGCATACCTGCACGTCCCCATAAGACCAATTTGCAGAAGATACCTCAGATTTCTTGCAGGATCAGAGCATTATCAATTCTCAGCATTGCCCTTTGGCTTATCTACTGCGCCCAGAGTGTTCACGAAATGCCTGGCATCAGTAATTGCTCATTGCAGACTTCAGGGGATTCAAATCTATCCCTACCTGGACGACTGCCTGATACAAGCGGACAACAAAATAAAACTAACAGAAGACCTACAAAGAGTCATTTACCTGCTGCAAGCCCTGGGATATACAGTCATTATAAAAAAGTCAATGCTGATTCCATCCCAAAGAATAACCTTTCTGGGTGCAGAACTGGACACATCAAATCAAATGGCATCCCTAACTGCAGAAAAGAAAGAGCAGCTTCCTCTCTACTTCTTGGCATTAACAAAGCAGAACCATCTAACTGCAAGAAAAGTGCTGCAAGCTCTAGGCTTCATGGCATCCTGCATAATACTGGTCCCTCATGCCAGGCTGCATATGAGAAAGCTACAATGGTACCTAAAGAATTTGTGGTCTCAACACAAGCACAGCCTAGAAACCAAAATTCCAATGATTCCCTGCCTGAAGAAAGAGTTCCTATGGTGGGCTCAGGCTTGCCAATCAAACTCAGGATTGCCCTTCTGCAAAAGCCAACCAAGACAAACCATCACAACAGATGCCTCAGACCTCGGTTGGGGGGCACACATGCTGGACAGGTGCATACAAGGCCTATGGACTCAAGACCAGCTGCACCTGCACATAAATCTAAAGGAAATGATGGCAGTAAAATTGGCAATCCAGGCCTTCAGACCGTTTCTCCAAGAAGGTCAGCTGATGATAAGGACAGACAACACCACAGTTATGTGGTACATCAACAAACAGGGAGGCACACATTCATATCCTCTATGCCGGCTGGCACTGGACCTATGGGATGTGGCTCTGAGCTACAACATTCAGTTACAAGCAATTTATGTACCAGGGAAGGAAAACATTCTAGCAGACATATTAAGCAGAACTACCACAGATGCCCACGAATGGATGCTGCATCCGGACATCTTCAAAGCCATCACAAGAGAATGGGGATTACCACAAATAGACTTGTTTGCATCCCCACTCAATCACCAGCTAAAGAAATTCTGCACAAGGACGTACCACCCACTTGCTTGGAAGGTGGACTCCTATCTTTCAGTTGGAAAAACCTGATAGCATCGCATTCCCACCACTTCCTTTGATGCACAAGGTGCTTCTGAAGATCAAAGAGGAACATCCGAGGATCATTCTGATAGCTCCAGACTGGCCAAGACAACATTGGTATCCATTGCTGAGGAGCATGTACGGGAACAAATATGGACACTGCCCTGATCCCATTACTGTTAACACAGAACAACTTCAACATCCTGCATCCAAACCTGAAAACTCTGCAGCTAACTGCCTGGAACATTACATGACAACAATTAACCCAAATTTATCCCAAAGGGTTAAAGACATAATCCTGGAGGCTCAAAGACCTTCAACAAGAAAGAATTATGCAGCAAAATGGAAAAGATATCTCACTTGGAGTACTGCAAAGGGGCAAGAAGTGACACTGGTGAACATAGCCAACATCCTGGAGTACTTGGCAGAGCTCTTCCATACAGGCCTGTCCTATTCTTCCATCAAGATACATGCCTCAGCTATTTCTGCAGAATACAGCTTGGATCCTCCTGTCTTCTCGCATCCTCTGCTCAGACAGTTTCTGAGAGGAATTAAAAATGTGAAACCTCCCAGGAAACCTCCATTACCAGCATGGGACTTGAACTTTGTGCTAGAAAAATTGACACTTCCCCCTTTTCGAACCAGCAGCAACAGCAGAATTACAATACTTATCCTGGAAGACTGCATTCCTGCTGGCAATAACTTCAGCAAGAAGGGTCTCTGAACTACAGGCATTAATGGCAGTGCAACCCTTCCTGATCTTCCATCAAGATAGAGTGTCCATGAGAACAAATCCTACATTTATGCCTAAGGTGGTATCCAGAGTCTCTTTAAATCAGGCTATCCACCTTCCTACATTCTTCCCCAACCCACAGAACAGGGAGAAAGGCTACTACATACCTTGGATGTGCATAGACAATTACGCTACTACCTGGACAGGACAAAACCAATAGAAAAACTGACCAGCTTCTGGTAGCATATGCAACAGGGAAGGAAGGAAAACCAATTTCAAAACAGACAATCTCCAAATGGATAGGAAATTGCATTAGATTTTGTTACTCCTACCATGGAAAGAAAACTCCAGAGAACATCAGGCCTCACTCCACAAGGGCTACAGCCACTACCACAGCTTTCTTACGAGGAGTGGCTACCAAGGACATTATAGAGGCTGCTACTTGGACCTCCGTGCATACATTTGCCAAGCATTATAATTTACCTTTATACTCTAGATCCCGAGCTGGTTTTGCCACTGCTGTTTTGCAAGGGATCCTAACTACACCATAATCTCTACTCATTCCTCCTCCCTAGTTTAGCTATGGTATTCTACCCATTTGTAAGACTGCAGATGCATCCTTGAAGGACATAGTACAGTTTTGTACCTACCATAAATGTAGATGTCCGATAGGAATGCATCTGCAGTCAGGATTACCCTCCTCCTTCCCTCTGAGGTACTCCTAGGGTATTTGCCAACCTTCAGCTAGCTTGGGGATCTATTATGGTGTATTTGTTTGTATATATGTACATACATGCTTATTTTGTGTGTTTGCTCTCTACTATTTGGAAACTTTGGCATTTATCCAAATTTAGCCATCCAAGAGGGCACCTGGCATCTGGGGCAAGAAACACTGAGGAAAATGGCGTCGGCTGATGCCTTTATACCCGAAGAACTGCCGCAATGACGTCGGGTGAAATGCGACACCAGCCGAAGCCAGACCCAGACTTTGGAATCCGGCCGACCGAAGGGCTGTCTGACGACAGGACAACCCATTTGTAAAGACTGCAGATGCATTCCTATCGGACATCTACATTTATGGTAGGTACAAAACTGTACTTTTTGGAGGCAGCCCTCTGCCGGGATAGATACTTGCTCTTTTGGGGGGGGGGGGGGGGTTTGCACTGAACCTGTCTGCCAGGATATTGGCGATGTCTGTGGGTTCAGTGTATTTTTTGTCGTTTAGAATCAACTCAGAACAAGTCTGGGAGTTGCATCCCAGGTTTCTAACATAACTGAAAAAAGCCTTATGATTGTCTTTGGTGTCCTGTGCAATTTTTCTCTCGAAGCTGGCCTTGCAGGATTTTATGAGGGATCGTAATTTTTTGCTAGTACTGATCAGAGATGCCTTCCCTATTAGGGATTTTGCTCTATCATGTAGTGGCTTCTTCCTTCTGTTGTACAGTTTATTTATGGCAGGGGTCCACCAGACTGGACGCCTGCCTTTGGATGATTGGGTCTTGGTTTTGTTTGGGATAGCATGATCCATGCATTCCTGGAGATGTCCGTAGAATGCATTTATATAGGATTCTGCAGTTAGGGCTGTAGTTTCCACTGGCCCTGGGGCCTTGAAGGATTGCACTTCGGTTTTGAGAAGTGAGAAGTTCGCTTTTGAGAAGTTTTTTACTGTGGTTTTCTGGGCTGGGGGTGGGGTCGGGATGTGGACATCCAGTGAAATTAATTTATGGTCTGATCTTACCAATGAGGGATATATTTCTGGTGTGGAGCATAGAGTCCCCATGTTGGTAATGATCAGGTCTAGTATGTTGTCCCCTCTTGTGGGAGTGGTGACTAGTTGTTCCATAGCATTTGAGTTTATAATTTCCAGGAATCTTTGGGCTAAGGTGCTGGGGCTTGAGTAGTGCTTCCAGTCAATGTTTGGGTAGTTGAAGTCGCCCAATATAATGGTGTTCGGAGAGATCTTCATGTTCTCCAATGTTTTCAGGAAAGCCGAATGGGATTCCTGACTTTGAGAGGGTGGTCTGTAGGATGGTATAAACTGAAAAGCAGTCTTGCCCACTGTTAGTTGCACATGGATGGTCTCCGATGCCGTGCAATGCCACTAACCTGGAGGTGTGGATATCCTTGATAAATATGGAAACTCCCCCTCCTTTTGTGGTTCGGTCCAGGTTTTGGGGCCGAAAAGCATGATATGAGTTATAGCCTGGTAGTGCTGGGGTGCTCTCTGGAGCCTTGAACCAGGTTTCTGTCACTGCACAGATATCAATGTTCTCCATACTGAGGAGAGCTTCGAGTGCGTGCATCTTGAGGTTAAGACTTCTGGCGTTTAGCAGCATTACCCTTAGTTTCTTGTTCCTTGTGCTGTCTATGGGGGTGGGTTTGACATTTGAGCCTTGCCTAAAAAAGGCACTATGGGGGTGGCAAGAGCCTTTGCCAATATCCAAAAGCATAGTGGTGACAGGTGCAAGCCGTCTCTAGCGAAGCAACGTGGCTTGTCGAGCATGTCATCCCAGGCTGACAGACACTGGATCCCCTTTGTATGACACCAAAATTTTAGCCAATTGTTAAAATCGATCATTTTGTCTTTGTACTGTGGCATCATTCTAGGTGAGGGTAAGATGCTGCTCAAGGTCAGGGTCATACCAGCCTGGGCTACATGATCAGAGAGCTCCTCTATGTCTCTTTTCATGCAGTCCAGGGAGGTACATCTCAGGTCATTCACACCAGCATGTACAATGACTGAGTCATATTTGTATTTGCTTTGGAGTGACCTGAGTGCTTGCATTATGTGTCGGATCCTAGCACCCGACAGGCAGCTCACTGTGACCTTCTCTTTTTTCAGCCTGGTGAGCGGGACGTCAGTGTGTCTGACAATAGAGTCACCTATAACAAGAGTATCAGGTGTGTTATTCAGCCTTAAGGGCTGTGGCTGCTTGGCACACTGACTTTGTGGGTTGTGTGTTGTGTGTGTTTTGTTTTGAGGTAGCATTTGCTTGGATGTCTGCTTTGGAGGTCTCTGTTGCTTAGGTAGATTTTTATTTAGAGCCTTCGAGTATGTTTTTGTGTATTTATGTGTTTGGTTCGCTGATGTGGTGGGACTATGTGATACTGGAATTGTGTTGTGTGAGATTACTTTCTCCTCCTGACTGGTTACACCAGTTTTGAGATGAGAGAGCTCAGCCTCCAGTTTGGCTAAATAGTTGCATCTCTCACATATATTTGAACCTGTTTGGAGGAGGAGAGGGTTGTCCGTGTACATGAGACAGTTGTAACATTGCCTCAAAATTCCCAGATTCACCAGCTGGACTGGAGAGGAAACCATTGACTGACCTTTGGACATGCTAGAGTAATAAGGAAACTGAATTTAAGACGGACCAATAGAGGACAGGGTAATCGTAGAGAGTATAAGAGTAAGTAGTGCTTATGGTTTAATAGTGCTAACTTGTAGGATTACTTAATTGCACCAGTGAAGGGCCTTAGAATGAGAATATGGTGTTTAAATTGAGAGATAGAGCAGTTCTAAGGGAAAAAGTGAAGAGCAGACTTTGTGGAGCTAGGAATAGTTTAAACCCAATTAGGCGGCGCTGCCCGTTGTTGCACTATGCTCAAAAACGCGCAAAACCTCGCAAAAGAGGGTTTTAAGAGAGGAAGATGAAGGAGTTTTGGAATTGACCCAGAATGGCCAATAAAACTATAGTTTCAAGTCAGTAACCACTCCCACAGGGGCAGGCAGGCTGCTCAATGTTTTTCACTGCCACTGATCAACAGAGAGACTTTCCTTTAGCCCAAGCAAAAAATGGCTTCACAGAAACTTACAAACAGTTCAAGAACAGCAAGCCTTTAACTGAACTTTTTTAAATCTCAGAAAAGTGGGAAAAAAGCAAGATTTTTTTTTTTTGTTTTTTCAGAGATAGCAGAGGTTAACAAGTATCAGCAAGTTATAACAGTGCAGTAAATGACCCCACACAAGAGTGCTAGGCCAAAGACAGATAAAATGCAAGTTTTGAGAAAAAAATGATTTTAAAAATAAGTGCAAACAGGAAATTCAGTAAACAGCTCTAGGTTGTGCTCTAAATATAGTTACTAATGCAGAAATCAAATTTAACAAGCCAGAAAATGCTCAAAATAGGCGGTTATGCAGAAAAACTTAGCAAATAAACAGAGGAAAAATACTTAAAGTCTCAAAAGTGGCTCCTTTCTTCTGAATAGTCTGTACACGTCCAAAGTATGCAGCACCCTCTCACTGTCAGATTGCAGAGAGGGGAAAAAGTAGACAAATTAATAGACTGATTAAGTGACAAGTTATTAACCATCTTAGACATGAAAGAAGGATTAGTACATAAGGACACCCTGTCCTCGTGAAATATCAGAAAAGGAGGACAAGCCATAAGGTCTTGCAATTCAGCCGTCTGGCAGAAGTAAGAACTAATGAGCAGTCTTCCAAGAACAATGTTGCAATGAAGCTGAAGCAGCAGACTCAAAAGGATCCTGAGTCAACTTCTCCAAAACAAAGTTAAGATCCCAGGCGTCCTGGGGCGGTGTCTAATATTAAGGACGCCTTTAAGAAATTGTTTAGCCTCAGAAGGAGTATAAGACCATTAGACTTCTCCTCCTCTGACCCATAGTCCAAAGGAGAAAGACCTTGGTAGAATAAGCCAAGGATGCCTCATCATAATCCGACCCTTCCTCAGAGGAAACCTGTTCTCTAGGGCGTTTTATAGGAGTTGAGGACCAAGGCAGGAACAGAAAGCCCCTGCGGAGGTTTTAATGACATTAAAACATTAAGCCTTGAGTAAAGGCCTTCTACTCACTTTGTGGATCCCTAGGAGCAGAAAAAACATAAGTGTTCTGTTTCTTCTTAAAGGGGATGTCTGCCTATAAAACTTAGAAGGCTCAGTCCCAGATTGGCATTCAATAACTATAGTAGGAATGTCTTCCCTAACTAGAATCTGTGGAACCCTCTTAGGCCCGTCAGAAATAATCAACAGTGGTTCCCCCGAACGTCTGAAATGGATGCCTGCAAAGTCTCAGCAGATGTGACACCGACCTCCAACCTGGTCATGAAAAAGGAGTCTGACAACACAGCCTAGCAAGCCTCTGGGTTCGTAATGACATCAGGAGAAACACCCAGCAGAAGCTGGACAGCGGAAGATTCCTACCTTACCTTTTTCACCTTCATTTTCCTAATGGCTGGCCCTCGGGGCAGGAAGTTTCTTCCATGGTATCTTTAGTGAGAAGCTTAAGTCGCTTGTTTTCAGGATACAAGGAAAGGGAAGAAAGATTACTAAGAAGGGTTTTCAGTATGAACGGTTGATAAATTGAACAGGACATACTGTTGTTAGAAGCTCCTAGGCAAAAAAAGACACTTATCGTGGTGTTTTTTTCTAAAGAATCTGTCTCTCGCACTGGCATTTACACTTCTTGGATGACGTTAACCCCATCAGCAATGGAAAAGACAATAAAAAACAATCCCTAATGGGGTACTTATCTGCAGTGGCTCAAATTTCCGCAAAACCAGACATAGGCAGTAACTGGAGAACGAAAAAACATTCAATTAGCAACAAATAAGTTCTGAAGATTCAAGATGCTTTCTGCACGGCGCAGTGGTTCAGCGGTTAATGTTGTCGCCTCACAGCAAGCGGTTCACCGGTTCGATTCTCGGCTGGGGTGCCTTCTGTGTGGAGTTTGCATGTTCTCCCTGTGTTCACGTGGGTTTCCTCCCACATTCCAAAGACATGCATCTGGAGCATTTCTCCCCGGGCCTCTGCTGAAAACAGGCTCAGTGGAACCTAGTCGGACTTTCCTGGTCAACAAATGATAAATAAATAAATAAAAGATGGTATGCCTGAATGTCATCTTTATGCCCTACAGTATGCGAGTAGTGTAGGGGTGATGTTCGGCGTACCTTAAAGCAATAGTAGGCTGTGGTGGACTGGCCAGACATCAGGCTTCCATGACAGGGAATCTCACTGGTTAAGAATACTGCAGCAGTAAATGGTGAAAATAAGTAACATTCTAGATTATGTAGACATTTTAAGAAGTATGTGTTTGCAACTGTAGCCAGTATAACAACAGATGTCAGATTGGAAGCTGGAAGGTCACATGGTTTAACTGAAGCAATTGTTATTAAGCTAGAACTAGAGATGAAAAGGAGATTAAACAAATTATATGACTGTTAATACATGATGATGTAATTTTATTATTCATGTGGGTGTTTGAATGGTATACATTTTGATGAAGTATTTTTTAAGGAAGGAAACAAATGCGCTTAATAAATATAATTTTGTAATTTCCGTGGAGAAGTGAATACGTTTTCTGACATGTCTTTGCTCTATCCTAGGTAAGTAAACTATACACACTGTACCTCTAAAGTTCATAGTTTAGGTTCATAGTTTAGTACTAGGCTAGCTGCTCCTATGGGCCATTTAAGCCTAGCCAATTACCCCATGTGAGAATCGAGCCCTGTACCTTGTGTTTGTAAGGTAAACATCTTAACCATTTTGCCAACATCCCACTCTTTCACTTTTTATATGTGAAGTTGCTTTATAATTGCTAACATATTTCTACCTTCCCTTGTTTCATCAGAGGTTTAGGTTAAGTTTCTTTGTTGTCTCTCTGCTCATGTTGCTTTTGATGCAAACCCTCTGCAAGCTTCAACCCTACCCTGTAGATATACAGAGAAGATCTGTCCAGAGTTGTATGTACTTTCTGCACAAGCTTCAGTCCTACTCTGTAGATGTACAGAACTGTGTGTACTCTCTGCACAAGCTTTAACCCTACCCTGTAGACATGCAGAGATGGTCTGTCCCAGAACTCTATGTACTCCTTAAGCTGGTCTCAACAGTTGCCTAGGGAGAAGAGAATTTCTAGTAAGGTAGTTATTTAATTGCTCTGATAAAGTAAAAAACACTGAAGGCAGTCAACCTGCTAAAGGAATGTGGAATGTTACCAGAATATGTCCTGACTTGGCTCACTGTTGTAGTATTCCTGACAAATAGTTATCACTACTGACATCCAGCCAGGGTACCAAAGCTGTAACTTCCCTAGGTTGTACATCCAACTTATGACTTCAACTTGTATGCATTGGGGTAAAAAGATGGATGTACTAACATGGATCCACATACTATCTCGCTGCCAGCCCAAACACAAGTCTTGCATCCATCAGACTATTGACTGGGCATTGGTACTTCTGCTGTATTCATTTCATTCAGATAAGTGCCCCGTTGGTGAATCATCCTTTTTATGTTATGTTTTACTGTTTGAAAGTTGTAGATCTCAGCTAGGAGAAGCAACTGCGAGTGTGATAGACATATTCCATACAAGGGGCTTGCATATCAAGTGTCTTGTTCCTTAGGCCCAGAACACTATCACAAATCCTACTCTGTTTGTTAATCATTCATTCCAAAAACCCTTAGATCTAGGCTATCTTGTCTTAACACCATCCTTGGGATCCAGCATCTTAAACACCTTGCCCAGTCCAAGATTGCTGATTCTGCATCCTAGGATATCTCCCTTCCACCAAAGAAAAAGCTTAAGAAGCCTCAAACAGATCAGCAGTCCAATGTTTCTGACTCTGAGGTTACAGAACCCATTGTATGTCAGACTTCTTCTCAGTTGCCTGCTACCAAGACCCATCAAAGGCCAGTATGGCTCCTGAGGCCTTGCAGACTGTCAATATATCCAAGGAAAATGTCTAATTATTTCAGAAGGACCCCATGGTGTCCCAAAAATCCTAGTTAGAGAAGAGATCCCAGGCTGTCTAATTGAGGTCAGACAGGCCTCTGAACTTCCATGCCCACATTCAGGAAGACATCACACATAGAAAGAAAAAAACAGACGATTAAGCATGTGGCCTCCTTCTCAGCAGCAAAGGAGAAAGAATTGATGGACTTTTCACAAGGGTTGTTATAAAGTAGTTATGTCCTTAAAATCTCCCTCCTCTGGGTCTCCCATACAATAGGCTACTCCCATGAAACCCACCCTGGTTTCCTCCTCTTCTGATGAGGAGCAGGACAATGACTCAGACCGTTCCTCTCAGATGCATTCCCCGGGCAAGTCTACTCCAATGAAGGGAACTCCATCTCACCTGAATCACCTATTGAGGAAGCTTTCTTTGGTGAGACTGTACAGTATCTGATGAAATAGTTTGGCAATCTACTCAGCTGTCTGATGTCCAGAAGAGGTATGACTCCCTCTTGGACATGGATGCCCCTGTCCCCCTCTATGGTCCCTCCTGTCCTTCAGTTTTTTCTGGGATGCTTTTCAGTGCACCTCTTCTATGTCTGACTCTCAACCCCCAGCTCCCAAAAGACCAGACAGGTTTTACAAGGTCCCTGATGATGTAAAGCATCTGTATAAGAATGCAGTGGCAGACTTTTCAGCAATTTCTCTCTTCATATAAGCCCTCTAAGCTTCTGCCTAGTGCGACTACCCTACCAACAGACAAAGTTAGTAGGGCTATGGATAGATGGAGAAAGAAGGTTTAGACCTGTGCTACATTGGATTTTAGGGCAATTAATTACTAGACTCAAATGACTTAAGTTTTTTTTTTTTTTTTTTTACATTTGTTAACCCAGAAAGTCCAACTTGGAGCAAAGCCAATTTTCAGTGGAGGCCCGGGGAGAACACTCCAGTTACATGTCTTTGTAATGTGGGAGGAAACCAGAGCACCCAGAGGAAACCCACACGAATGCAGGGAGACATGCAGACTCCAAACAGAAGGCACCCCAGTTGAGAATCAAACAAGAGAGCCTCTTACTATGAGGCGACAATGCTACTGCTGCACCACTGCGCCATATTTGATCTCTGTTCTGGCCTCTTTGAACAAAATTATCTTGGATTCTCCCATGGCAGACTCTGAGCAGCAGCTGCAGAGCTTACTTTTCCAGGCCACTCAGATTGCCCGACATTAAGTGCAGTTATGATGCTGTAGACGCTTCTTCTAGGGCAGATGCCACTGGATCTGTTATCCGCAGATATCCATGGCTTCACAATTAACCTATTCCTGAGGATTTCAAATCCAAGATTCTAGTTTTATCTTTAAACAAAGACTTACTGTTTGGCTCTCAGGCAGTCAGTCTGTTTAAACGTGTCTAAGACCAAGGTCAAACCATGAAAGACTACAGGCAAATCCTACTCTCTTCCTAGCCGCAGTAGGAATTACACAGCCAAATGTACTTGCTTCATTAGAAGAGACTTTAGAGCAATTCAGAACCATAGAAAACCACCTAGGAAAAGACTCTGAAAAACCACAAAGAGAAACTGCACCCTTTGGTAGCAAAAGTCTGGGACTACCACTGCAGCACCCCCTCCTCTCCCCACCCCCACTTCCCCAAGTCTGGGACTACCTCTGCAGCATCCCCCTCCTCTCCCCACCCCCACATCCCCAAGTCTGGGGCTACCTCTGCGGCATCCCCCTCCTCTTGCCACCCTCACTTCCCCTCTTTTCCAAAGATTGTCTGTCTCCCTGGCCAGGTGGGAAGATATTACCACAGACAAATGGGTATGCCATGTTTTGGGAAAGTACTCCCCCCTCTGAGAGGCATGCCTTGACCTGCTCAAAACTAAATTATCCTTCTGCTCCCCATTATTCAAGACCTCTTGAATCAGTGGACCATGGAGCAAGTCCCAAAAGAATTCAAAGGAAAAGGGTTTTATTCCAGTATTTTTCTAGTGCAAAGAAAAGAGGTGCTGTGGAGACCCATCCTAGACATTTCTACTCTGAACACTTATCTGAAGGTTCCCTCTTTCAAAATGCTGTCCCTTTAGCCTTTAGACACTTCTTACTTTCATTCTACCATGGGCTTAGTGTCATTGGATCTGAAGGAGGCCTACCTACACATCCGTATCTGCCCTTCCTGCGGAGATTCCTCGTTTTTTTATCTCTGGCTCCTCGCATTTTCATTGTACTGCACTGTCTTTTGGTGTTTCCACAGCCCAAAAAGTGTTCACAAAGTGCCTAGCACCTGTAGTAGCCTTCTGTCACACTCAAGGAATTCAGATTTTCCCCAACCTGGATAACCTTCTGATCCAGGCTCCTTCTCCAGAAACCTTTCTTCAGCATCTTCATTTCACCCATCTCCTTCTGACAGGTCTGGGTTTCACCATAAACTTCTAAAAATCACAAATGGTCCCCACACAGGACCCGGTGTTTCTGGGATGCAGACTGGACGCAAAGAAAAGGCATGCTTTCCTTCCCCAGGAAAAGGTCCTCAGTGTGTCCAAATACTTTCAAGTCCTTTCTTCAACATCCCTTTGCTCCCCAAAGGGAGATGCTAAGGACCTTGGGATTCATGTCAGCCTCCATTCCTATGATCTCCCTGGCCAGACTTCACATGAGGAAAATCCAGTGGTATCTGAAATCTGTGTGGTCCTGGCACTACCACCCCTTAGACACTCTGATCCTGTCCTCTCTTTTATCAAGGAGGAGCTAGCTTGATGGAAGGGACAGATCATCCTCAATCCAGGACTTCCTTTCTCTCCTCCTCCTCCTCTTCCTCTTCAACAAGTACACGCAGGCACTTCACATGAGCATGAGTGGCTTGGGGAAGTGGCAATCCCAGTTGCTAAGAGAAACACATCAGTCTACAGAAAAATGGGGGGTGTTCTGCAAGCCCTTCAGATATTCACCTACTTTGGAAACTAGGACCCCTCCAAGTGTTCACAGGCAACACCACAGCCATTTGGTACATAAGCAGGGAGGCACCAGGTCTTGCCAGTTATGCACGTTGGCTCAGAAAGCATGGACTGTATCAACTCAAATGAACATCACACTCACAATCACATGCATCCATTCTCAGGACAATATACTACCAAACTGCTTATGTTACACCCTGTAGGACCCCCATGAGTGGACTTCTTATGTTCATAGGTGTTTACTAGGTTAATGACCAGAAGGGCTTTATTAGGCCTAACCATTCATACCAAATATCTGACAAATTCTGGTAACTTTGTTTACATCCCTGGTAATCCCAGACCAATAAAAGTTCTGCATAATACATCTCTTGGCATGCTTTATGCCCATGGGAAGTCTTATTGGGGACCTGGAGAGAGACAGATATAAAGAAATCCTGACCCCAGCCTGAGTGTGTTCCCTGTGCTCTCTTAAGGGAAATTGTGCTTGATGCAGAGGTCTGAATTTGGAAATACTGAGTCGGTCCATTTGTGTTGCAAGTGTATGCCCCTCTCCAGTGTCAGTGGTGAAGATTCATGCTCCTTGATTGCTGGCCCAGTGTGGGGACATCACATATTGGTTGGCAGTGCTGGGACCATCACTCGTGCCACATATTGGTGAGCAGTGGTGTGGATATTAGTTGAACTCCTGTAGCCTGTAAGCAGTTGTCACTAAAAAAGGTGTACTCTGAAGCAGCCACAAAGTAGACATTCAGAGTTTTAGATCACAAAATTTTTATTCGTTTACTTTTTGTTGCTTAGTCAGGGAGAGCAAGCAAAGATGTCAGTAGAGGATTATGGCAAGCTGACAAGGAACCAGTTGGCTGAGATGTGCCAAGCCAAAGGACTGGCGCATGCCAACCTGACTAAAGCAGAAATGATTGCAGCCTTAATCACAGCTGCAGCACAGACCAGCAACTAGGAAGACAACCTGTCAGGTATTGGGAATGTACAGCTCTCAGAAACAGGACAGTTCAATTTTTCCTCAGAGGACTTAAAAATCTATCTGAAGTTAGAGAGACTTGAACTGGTGGCCAAACATTTGGAGCTAGAATCATCAGAGAGACTGCAGTGTTTGGAGGCTGAAGAAAAGAAGAAGCAGCATCAACATGAGAGGGAGATGCTGACCCTTCACCAGGGTCATGGAGGTAATGGGGAAGGGAATAACTGAACCCCAGAAGTAATGAAGGTCTGTAAGCTTCTGCCACAATTTATAGAGGGTGATAATTTTGATAGTTTTATTCATATATTTGAAAGGGTATGTAAACAGTACAATGCTAATCAAGAGCTCTGGGTACAGTTCCTGACCCCTTACTCCATGGTAAAGCTGTAATTGCTGTTTCTAAATAGTCTAATACTGGTTGCTTAAACTCCGATACTGTTAAAAAATGAGTTTGCCAGTAACAGGGGAAGCCACTAGTTCATGTACATGGCCAGGATCAAGAGTTAAATGTTTTAAATGTAACCAGTGGGGCCATGTAACACATAGATGTCCACAGAGGCAAGGTGGGGAAGAAAAGGTGGGGGAGCCAGCAAGTGGGGATAACAATGCCAGTGATAAGTTTTCTGGAGACAGCAGGCATACCAAACTGCCACAAGAGGTTATATCCTATCTTAGTGGATGGAAAACAGCCCACTGCTAAGGGAGAAACAGCGTCTGCCATAACCATTGTGAAGCCTGCATTGTGAAGGAGCAGTACTTGTTGGGCAGTCCACTCCAGTCATAGCTTTAGGAGGGATCCCATTCCAAATGCCTTTGGTCCAGGTTCACCTTGACTGGGAGGGTGGAAGAGGAAGCAAACAAGTAGGTGTGTTTGAGGATATCCCTGCAGATGTCTTGATAGAGAGTGTTTTTGATAATGCAGTATCTGTGTGCATGCAGTCAGGCTTGGAGACAGGCATGTGGATCTGGTAGCTTGCAGGAGACCCAGACAGACCACACCCCTGAAACCAGGACTGGTGATGTGTCTAATTCAGTGTGAGAACTACCCTGTAGCAGTGAGCCTGAAGAGGAGCCACAGCTGCTGTTAGGTAATGATGTTCCCTTCAACAGAGTAACTGCAAGGACAGAGGTGAGTGGTAGTACCCACGTTGACAATGAGGCACAGCTGTCAGAAGATACCAGACTTCCTGTGGAACGTGAGCTGGGAAAAGTCACACAAATAGTTGAGACAGGCTCAGCATTCAGACCCTACATTAGAAGGCTTGAGGGAGGTAGCTAGGGAGGCACCTGATTTTCAAGGGAAAGGGGAGTCTGTATACTGGAACAAAGGTTTACAGTATAGATAGTAGACCCCTGAAGGAGAGCTAGAAGGTGAGGTAATACAGCAGCTGGTAGTGTCCAGAGTCTATCATCTGTCAGTTTTAGCCATAGCCCATGACATTCCTTTTGCAGGTCATGTGGGCTTAAAGGGTACCAGGAGACATGTTATGCAGAATTTGTATTGCCATTGATGTAACAGGGTACTGCAGGATCTGTGAGCATGGCCAAAAAGTAGGCAAGGCAAGAGACAAGGTCAAAGCTCCTTTAATGTCTTTGCCTGTGATTGAGGAGCCATTTCAGAGGGTAGCTATGGATATTGTGGGGTCTCTGAGTATCCCAAGTGCCACAGGAAAGATGTATATCCTAGTAGTAGTATATTATGCTACTAGATACCTTGAGGTGGTAGCTCTGTCCACCATCGAGGTAGAGAAGGTGGCAAATGGTTTGCTAGAGATCTTCAGCAGGGTAGGTTTCCCAAAAGAAATACTGATTGACAGAGGTGCCAATTTCATGTCAGACTTGCTGGCTTGCCTGTGGGATTGCTGTGGGGTGAAGCACCTAAAGACCACCCCTACCATCCCCACCACCCCCAGACTAATGGTCTTTTGGAGAGCTTAAACTCTACACTAAAGACCATGCTACTACGGGCATTTGCAGATGAGTTTGAGAGAGAGTGGGACAAATATTTGCCCCATCTGTTGTATTCTTAGAGAGATACCCCAAGAATCCACAGGATTTTCACCCTTTGAGTTGCTGTATGGGCATACGGTGATGGGGACTTTTAGATTTCATTTGTGATGAGTGGGAGGGTGAGTGTGAATCCCACAAGGAGTGTGTTGTGGCATATGTCCTAAACCTCCGAACAAGGCTCAGGGAGCCCATAGGCTTGGCCCGGGAGAACCTGGAAGTAGCCCAACAGCAGAAAAAGGTCTGGTATGACAGCAATGCTCGAGCCAGAGAGTATGCTATGGGGCAGCAGATGATGGATTTCATTCCTGTCAGGCACAGTAAGCTGCAGGCAGCTTAGGATGGACCCTTCAAAGTGGTAAGGAAGGTCAGTGATGTTAACTACATGGTAGAATTGCTAAGCAGGAGGCTATAAGCTCTCAAGGTCTTTCCTCCCTTTCTTATTTTTCACAAAGACAGGGTGACTCTCGGGGCTGACCCATCCTTTATGCCTAAGGTAGTGAACAAGCTGTCTCTCAGACAGGGTATTCATCTCCCCACCTTCTATCCCAATACCCAAAACAGGGAGGGAAGGGATTTTACATTCTCTAGATATTCACAGGCAACTCATATTTTACCTAGACGAAACTAAAACCTTCAGAAAGACTGAACAGCTTTTCGTATCATTTATGCCCTCTTAAGATGGGTCAGCCAGTCTGCAGACAAAGTATTGCACCCTGGATTTCTAAGGCTATCTCTTTCTGCTACTCACTATGGTAAGGCCCTGCTGTCATACTGTAAAGCACATTGCACTGCGACAATTGTTTCCTCAGGGTTTTCCACAAAGGAGTAGACTCCAAATCTATTTTAGAGGCAGCTACTTGGTCCTCTGTCCACATCTTTACCAAACAGTACAAACTTGATGCCTTCTGCAGATCCAGGGCAGCCTTTGCTAGTTCAGTCCTGCCCAGGCTACTGGACACCTCTTCTACCCACCACGCTTACCTCCTTCAGCTCTGTTAGTCACCTATTTGTCAGGAATACTACAGCAAAGATTTTGTAAATACATAATATATTTGTGCAAGAAATTACCAAAACAGTAGATGTCCTGCTGATCACTGTTGCAGTATTCCATTCCACCCTCCATCCCCTCTTCTCTGTCTCTAGCCTTTGCTGTCTTGTATGTAGATGGCGGAGTTTCTTACCATTTCAAGCTACACCCTGTCCTAGGCTGACCAGTCTCATCTCTCAGTAGTCTTCTGGATGCTGGCTTAGAGGTAGTCTGAAGATCCACTTTTGTACACCCATCTTTATACCCCAGTGCATATGAGCTGAGGTCATACATCAGATGTACAATCTAGGGAAGTTAAAGCTTTGGTACTGCGGCTGAACATCAGCTGAGACAACCCATTTGTAATGAGTATTACAAAAGTGATCAGTAGGACATGTACTGTTATGGTAAGTTACTACACAACTGTACTTTATTAAGGCATGTGCTTGTAAACAACAGACACTGCAAGGTAAAGGTTTGAAAGATGATGCAATTTAGAATTATTTAGTGCATAGTTGTTTTATTGCTTGGCATACACTGTGTGATACAGATGGGCTTGTTTCTTCTGGAAATTTTATATGACTGGCAGTTGACTTTTTTTCTACATTGCAGGTAATTTCCTGGATCATTTTCACTGGTACACTTTCTTATCTGAAGGTTGTAATCGGGAGTCTGTTGCACGAAGCTGGCCATGCTGCCTTGTTCTGGTGTGGAGCTGTCATCCAAGCTGGCTCACTGACTGGTGCACTGATTATGTTTCCATTGGTCAGTATTTACCACATGTTCCAAAGTGGGCGGGACTGTATAGACAGTTGTGTATCGTGATGATATTGAGACAAAATGAAAATGTCTAATGTTTTCATTGGAGTGGCAGAAAGCCATGTGAACGTTTCGTATGAAAAAGTCCGGTATTACAGTTCCTCACTATCAGATCCTGCAGCGAGTTTCCCTAAGCTCAGCACTAGGTAACACTCAAGTGTGTGGTGCACCACTACGTTGGAAACATTAAAGTGAATCCATCCTGCATTTGTACATGTATGGGAATTCTATTTAAAGTTGCTGGAAGGAGAACAGTGACACTGGATGCTCTCTGCTCCACTGGATTGTTTATTATGATAAATGCTGTCACAGCTGCACTTATAGAATTTGTTTTCATTTAAAACTACTAATAATTCCACTGAATTCAGAGCAGGGCATATAGATGAGTTAAGAAATGTCTCATTTGTGTTGTGTTGTGTTGTACTTGTCTCTAAAATTATTTTTGTAGTTTTTTGACCAACTCAACTTACCCATTTCCTACCCCTTAGCATTCTGTCATTCTGTCCAGGTTTATTGACATTTGCAAATAAAATGGCAGTGCTTTTTTGTACAACTTGTGGATTACTATGTGCTCCTGTTTGTTGTACTCCTGCAGATATAAGGTACTGTTATGTGCATGTTTAATGTGTTTACAGGATTCTGTGTGTTTGTACATGAATGTCTCATGTTATGTACATGTGTCTGCTTTAGTTGCTGCTATATTATGGTTGCTGCACCCCTACCCTCATTTTTGACTTCACTACATCAGTTGTCTCCTCCACTGTCTTCCCCAGTTTCTTATTCTTATCTTGGCCTGAAACATGTGGCTAAGTTATAGTCCAGTATCAAACTTAAATCAATCGTATCTGATTTTGTTAGAATCTGTGTAACTGCATTCCTCACTGGCAAGTGCTTTCAGTTTATCCTGTTTGCTTGGTGTTGGCACGCTATCATCTCTTGTAATATTTTGGCAGCAAGCATAACAGTCTCCATAGTAGCTGTATCCCACAATGCAACATGTCTGTTATTGACCCAGACATATACCCTGCACCAAAACTTTATATTAGTACAGTGTTACGGTGTCTGCTGCATAAAAGTGAAAGCTTAATTTTTTTTGTAAACAAAAACGTAAAACTAGAAACTGGAGCATTTATTTTTAAAACGCAATTTTAATTTCTGGTGACATGGGGTTGAGAGGGTGGCCTAATGGTTAAAGTGTTTGCCTTACAAACACAAGGTGTAGGGTTTGAGTCTCACAAAAGATAATTGGCTAGGCTTAAAAATGACTCACAAGGGCAGTTAGCCTAGTACTAATCTATGAATCTATGAACCTATACTTTGGTATGACTTGGACCAAAGTTCAGTCTCTGCTGTTTGCCATTCAGCAGAATTTTGGTAGAGAGCAGGCCTGATCTGTTGTAGATTTGCAGGTCAAAATATAAGTGCATTAATTAAATGACCAACTAATTAGAAGACTGCAATTATTAATGCTGACATCCTAGTGTGCCTTATACAGTTGTTTTATATTATTTTATTGATGAGTACTTTGCATTAGACAGCTGTTTTTATACATATTTATCTGTGTGAATACTGGTCCTATTTCAGTAAGACAGTAACTTCTAGATTTTCACAGCATATTGCTGATATAAAGGCATTAGAATGTCTTACAGTGATTAAAGAGAATAATGTTCTGCCATCAAGTTGACTAGATTGTAACAGAAAATATCTCAAAAAGGTCTATAAGATTTATTAGCATAAAAAATGGACTAGTGACACAAATTCTACTGTACATTCTAGCACCTGTTTGAATGAAATATGCAAAAGGAATACCAGTGCAAGATTTACCTGTAGTCATCCTGTTGTTTATAGTTAGTCACCTCAGTATTGTAAGCGTTTACCTGAGGTTTAACCATATTATTTTGGGTAAATATCACACCAGCCCACACTCGATGATGTAGCACAAACATATGTAAGGACTGATGTATCTTGATACAGGTGAGCTTTTCAGTGGTCTCCGTGGGCATAAACATCATAAGAACCTATGCACTAAGAAGGAAATTGAAAAATATGGTCTTTGGTTAAAATAATGCAAGTCAGCTAAGAGTGCAGAATTTAGTTTTGGTGTGATTGGGTTGCATTGGTGTAATGAGGCTTTTGTAAATAGGCATTTTGCTAGAGTGTAAGCCTTTATGAATGCCTCTAGCTGTGTGGTTGCAGGTAATCTTGGTAGTTACTGTATATTATTTTGTGAGTGCTCGCCTGTGGTGCTTTTTTCCCTAATGGATCTTACTTTACACATGTTACATGTGGAGTGCCATCCTCTGACCGCTAAATCAGCAGAACTGTTCTAAACTGAATGTTATTTATCAGCTTTTTGTCTGCTATCTTCATTGATTGTCTTGTATTTTAACTGTTTCTGCTTCATGTTTTTTAACTAAGTCCAAATAACCTTTTCTTGAGGTACAACACGACAATAAGAAGCTTGACCTTTTATTAAACACACTGAACTAAAGAATAAAAACAATAAAACGTCCAGTAATTGCTTTCACATTCTCTTGAATGCTTCATCAGACTGTTAAAAAAGCTAAGCCATTTCTACATTTAAATACCTTTGCTGTTACTTCATCAACCAATCATTATTATTCTTTACTTGATGACATCAGTGCTTAATTGATTAAAAAAATTTAACTAAAAAATTGCTGGCTGAAATTCATGTTCAAAACCTCTGATTCTTTATATTAAAAACAAATATTTAATTTATAATAGATGCTTCAACCTCATGCAGCTTAAAAACATATATACACATCTCAAACTATATGTTCCACTACTTAAAAAAACATGCTTATGTATAAATGTATACTATAAAAATATAAAATATATCAAATATATATGTTGTTTATTAATAGATTTGTGAACCATCCTGAAAAATGCTAGACTAATAGCTTATAAACAGTGTTAATGCTTGTTGTCCCTTGCTATCAAGAACGGTTTCATGGACACCCTGTCATTCAAACCAGATAGTCTATCTGCTTTTAGCCTCATGTCTGCATAGCGGTCTGCACAAAATGTAGTCATTTTTATGTAGGAAAGACAAATAGGACCCTTTGAGAAAGAGTTAGAGAATATGTCTATGCTATAAACAGGGAAGATGACAGCAATGCCCTAGCTAGACATGTTATAAATGAAGGGAGTACACATGGTTTTAAATTTACTGTGATTGAGTTTGTATATAAGAATATTAGGCTAGGTGATCATAGAAACTACACTGAACAAAGAGAGACAAGGTGGATCTTTAAGTGGAGCATGTCCAACAGCTCAAGGTTTGATATGGCCTTGTATGTTAAACAGAGATCGCCTCTGAATATTTATTTATTTTACATTTGTTGACCGGGCTAGTCTAGCTGGATATATGTCCATTTTCAGTAGAGGCCCGGGGAGAAAAGCTCCAAGCAAAAAAATGGGAAATTTAACAATGCATATAACTATGAGAAGTACAATACAGAGTTAGCACAGTTATAAAATAAATTTGTAAAACTAAACACTTTTAGTGGAAATTAAACTAAACAATTCTACAACTCACAGTAGAAGGTATAAGCAAGTCTTAGAAAAGGGAAAAGAATATATATATTATTCTAAAATTCCTGAGTAAGAGTCAGTAGTAGTAAGTCAGTTTGGAGGTAAAGGTTATAGGAGTAGTGTATAGGGTTATGGACAGAAGTGAGAAAAGATGTCAATCTGGGTTAGTGCATGGACAGAGCCAATGAGCTTTGAGATGTTCTTTAAGATGTTTTTTTTAAAAAAGAAGTAGAAGCAAGGGAAGTTAAGTCAGCAGGAAGCTGATTCCAGAATTTTCCTGCAGTGTTTGAGAAGAGTGAATCCCCAGCTTTGTTGTTAGCTTTATTAGAGGAGACTAGAAGTTTGTTAGCAGAGCGTAGTGTAGGTAGATTCGTATACGATGTAATAAGATTAGTGAGGATAAGGGTATTATTAGGGTGGTATAGGATCTTTTGAGTAATAAGTAGTTGTTGATAGAGTATGTGGTTATGAAGTTCTAGCCAGCCAAGCTGTATGAGGTTAAGGCAGTGGTGAGTTTTAAAGGGGGAGCTTGTGATGAATCTAGTTATGCTATTATAACAGACAGAGAGTTTAGAGAGGTTGTTTTTGGATAGGTTGGTGTATATAACAGAGGCATAGAAAAGGGTGGAAATGAGATGAGTCTGGGCAATTGTTTTTCTTGCAGGAGGGGTAAGAAAGGGTTTTATTCTATAGAGGGTGCCAAGTTTTTTGTTTTTTAGATATAGATGATATGCCACAGAGTATAGCTGGAGTTTTTTAGACGGTCAGCATAGGGCATATGCTTTAGGCCTGTGATTCTTTTAGTGAGGTATTTCTGCGGCCTTTCCAGCTGTTGCAGATGTCTTATTGGGTACATACCAAATGGGGCATTGTACTCTATAATGGGTCTAATGAGGGATGAATACAGTGGGACAATGACCTCCTTTTTTCTGGATGAAAAGCCCTTAGTGATGAGGTGTGCCACATAGAAGGATTTCCTGACTGTTGTGGCGATGTGGTTATCGAAGGTGAGACCACGGTCTACCTGTGTCCCTAAGTCTCTCATGGCACTTTCGGTGTTTAATGTACTGCCACCTATGTGGCCATTCATGGATACATGTTTTTTCCCAAAGGGGATAACTATACATTTCTTGGCATTAAGCTTGAGCCCATGGCTCTGGCACCAAGCATCTGTTTCTGTAAGGCCCTTTTGTAGAATATCCACATCGTTTGGAGATTGAATAATGGCTCCCAGTTTGCAGTCATCTGCAGACTTTGTTAGCCAGAGTCCCTTAGTGTCGGCCTGTACTTTAGAGAATTAGATGCCAAACAAGACCGGTCCCAGGGCTGAACCCTGAGGTACTCCACTTGTCACTTGTCTGGAGTTGGATTTGGAGTCGGCTACTTTTACAGTCTGGGTTCTGTCAGTAAGCCAGTTGGCAACCCATCGAGTGACGTAGGGATTTATGCCCAGCTTAGTAAGTTTATCTGTGATGCCAGAGTGGGGGATGGTGTTGAAGGCCTTGGCGAGGTCCAGATAGGCTGTGTGGACCGCCTTACCCTCATCCACAGCCCTGGAGACTGATTCGAAGAAGTCAATCAGGTTCAAGAGACAAGATCGTCCCTTCCCGAGCCCAAACTGAGTGGAGTCGAGTGTTTGAAGGTTGCCAATGTCTTTGTTTATAAGTTCCATGGTAATGCATTCCATGCCCTTGCAGATCAGGCTCGTCAGACTGATGGGACGGTAGTTCCCGGGATCCAAGGTGAATCCCACCTTGTGGAGTGGGGTAGCTGTTGCTGTGCGCCACTCAATGGGCACAAAGCCTGAGGTGAGGTTATGATTAAACATGACACTTATGTGAGGTGCCAGTTCATTTTGTAGTTCATGTAATACACAGCCTGGGATGTCATCTGGTCCCATGGACACTGTATTCTTAGCTTTGGAGAGTGCAGTTTCTACCTGTGTGGCTGTGATTACTGGAATTTGGCAGTCTTTTGGTATTGAGATGGGCCCTTTATGTGGTGAGAGGGGGTGAAGTTGGCACTAAATCGATTTGCCACAATATTGGCAATATCCTTGGGATCAGTATATTTAATGTCATTCTGTTGTTGCTCAGAGAAGATCTGAGCATTGCCATTTAGATTCCTGACATAACTATAGAATGCCTTGTGGTTGTCTTTGGAATCTTTGGCAATTTTCTTTTTATAACTAGCTTCGGAGGATTTTAT
The DNA here is from genome assembly GCF_019279795.1 of Protopterus annectens. Lineage (NCBI taxonomy): Eukaryota > Metazoa > Chordata > Ceratodontiformes > Protopteridae > Protopterus > Protopterus annectens. Next base: position 1,703,441,324 of record NC_056732.1, read on the forward strand.
GAGGGGATCTCCACTTCTTACTGCGGCTGGTAAGGGAGTTTTTTGCATCCTGGGATTTTCCTCTTTTCTGAAACAGTTTCTTCCTTCTGTTGTATAGTGTTTTTATGGCAGGGGACCACCAGATTGGCTTCCTTTTTTTGGAGGAGAGTGTCTTGGTTCTGTTTGGGATGGCACGATTCATGCATGAGTGGATGTGCTCGTACAGTGCCTTAGTGTAGGATTCAGCAGTCGAACTTTCAGCTCCCGTCTGCATGGGTGTCATGAAGTTTGTCACTTCTGACTTGGTCAGTACAAGTTACTATAAATAAATATATTATATTATGTTCTTATTTACTTTATTGATCTGTATATAAATATTTTTTATAAATACTTTTATTAGCTGTATATCTGTATTTTACATAACACTCCTTCTTATCACATATTTGTTCAGTACCGCAACAGAATGCATGGGATACATTACTACACGTCTGCAACAGATGGTCTGCCTCAAAGCAGCCTCAGTAAGAAGCTGAGATCCCTCATAAAGTCCTCCAAAGCTAGTTAATAATGCAACTGGAAAGCACAAGTCTCTTTTAGTATGCAAGAAGTGCTTGACTCATCACTAGACAAGATAAAATGTCCTTTAACTTATGAGACTAGGAATTATACTTTCAAAATTTCTATGAATATTTTTCTCAATCTAAATCTCTGACGTTTCAATTTTTTTTTAATTCTTGTATATACTTATATACTATGTATTGCTGTACATTTTTAGTTTTGTTGTAATTTGTTGTAGAGCTTTTATGCCCAGGCCTCCACTGAAAAAGGGCTGTGTTCCCAGTCGGACTTTCATGGTAAACAAATGTTAAATAAGTAAAAATAAAATAAACCAGATTTGCTAGGTAAAGAATGAAGAGTATCACGTTGGTGACTTCTAAAAAGAGTAGCCAAATAAGGGCACGAGGCAGCAGTACAGTCCAACAGGTTTGGCTACTTCTTTGGTGCGTTGATATTGGCTTTGTCTTTTGCGCACACATCTGGGGATTTGTACTTCTAAAAAGAGAGCAGAAGCCTATTGACGATATTGCTTTAGATTACCTTCTATGTACTTCTAAAACTTCTGACTTGCATTTTTTATATATTTTTATAAATCCCCTTTGCAAGTGGATGTTAAGGAGAGAGAGAGAGAGAGACTGCATACTTTTTCAGCCAACAGGTCACCTGTCTTGTTGAGGTATGCAGATTGCAAATAAGATTACACTGTGGATGTCCACCTGGTATATACCACAGTTTTATACAGGTAAAATTATTTCTAAAATTTCAGAATTCTGATAAGATAAAAACTTACATCATGACTGTTATTTCATAAAACAATAGTGCATTTCAAATCCCAGTAAATTCTGGATGCTTTGAGGTAGATCTTCTGTTGCAGACGTTTTGTAATGTATCCCATGCATTCTGTTGCGGTACTGAACAAATATGTGAGAAGAAGAAGTGTTATGTAAAATACAGATATACAGCTAATAAAAGCATTTATAAAACAAATGTTTATATAAAGATCAATAAAGTATATAAGAACATATATAAATATATGTATTTATAGTAACTTGTACTGACCAAAGAACACTAGCTTCTATAGGGTTATAAAAGTGATGTAGTTGTAAACCGTAAAAGGGGCACGCTGATTGCTACCACTCATATCGGCATAATGCATGTAACGGCGTGGTTTTCTAGACATCTAGTTATGTCTTATTCATGTTTATAGTGGCTGAAACATTGAGAGGAACAAGAATATTTTTCAGTAACTTTCCATATTAATTTTAGTGGGCTTCAAGAAGCTTACTAAATGCTTTTATTGTATGCTTTTTGAATTGAATATTTCAGTGCAGATGAGGTACAACATTGCTTTTTGATTTCTAAATAAATGCATAATCTTTTCAGAATTTTCCTATGTTCTTTAAACATTTCAGCATAGAAGTCCACTGTATGCCTTAACAAAGTTATATTTTAGAAGGCAGATGTTATAACTTGCTTTAATGTTATCAGCTACATATCCAGATTTCTACCTTTTAGACAAATGCCCTTCAGATATATTTTTCTTGTATTTCATATTTTGAACAGTTTTAATATATTTCATTTTTTTAAGAGAGTTTTTCAAGGTTGACTTATCAGTTATCCATATTTGAAGTCATTTTATTTGATTCAGAAATAATCCATAATTGGATGCAGCAAAAATGTTAGGTCAGAGTTTACAAAAATACATTATTGCTGCTGATTAGGTATTGTTGTAATTTGGACAGGAGTTCAGCCAGGCAAACTGTCCAGATTTCCGCAGAATGTCCATATTTTTGCTTCATATTTTTGGTATGCTCGCCTTAAGTTTTTTTTTTTCCTGACAAACTGCAGAAAGTTGAAGTCACTAAATAATGACATACACTTGAGTTTCAGATTTCATATCCTTCCAAGTTAGAACTTCCACTGAGTGACTTCTCAAACCTCTTGCAACAGAGGCACATGGGATATATGCAAATGACCCTTATGAGCATCAGTTGTTTTAGCTATATGGCAATTCTGAATGCCCATGACTTATTTCTTTTTAAGTCATTCCAATGGACAATTTTAGGCCAACAAAGCCAAACCCCACAAGCTGTGGATATGCATATTTCCGCCTTGTTATGACCTCATCACCACAGCACAAGCAGTGTGTTTGACTAAGTATAAGAAACGCAGGGCTGTTATACCCAGCTGATGACCATTACCATTAGGGTGACTGCAAAATATCCCAACTAAGGTCACACATAAAAACCAATCAGTAAAAACTAAATGAAAACTCCAGCCAAGCTAGAACTTCCACTGAGTGACCTCTCAAACCTCTTGTATCAGAGGCACATGGGATATATGCAAATAACCTTATCAACATCAGGTGTTTCCGCTATATGGCGATTCTGAATGCCCATGACTTATTTCTTTTTTAAGTCGTTTCAATGGACAATTTCATTCCAATAAAGCCAGACCCCACTAGCTGTGGATATACATATTTCGGACTTATGATCTCATCAGCACAGCACAAGCAGAGTGTTTGACTAAGCATAAGAAAGACAGGGCTGTTATACCCAGCTGATGTCCATTACCATTAGGGTGACTGCAAAATATCCCAGCTAACAAACTAAAACAAAGAGTTAGAAGGTCACACAGAAAAAACAATCAGTAAAAACTAAATGAAAACTCCAGCCAGTGAGTTTGTTTACAATACGCAAGTGAGATATTATATCAAATGCCTTAGCTAGGTCAGGATAGGCACTGTACACCATTTTGCCCTCCTCCATTGCCTTGGTGTCCTTCTCGCGAAATCCACCAGGTTCAGTAGGCATAACTTGCCTTTGATTAAACCAAACTGGGTTGGGTCCAGTGTCTTGAATCATTCCCATGTCAGTATTAATCATTTCCATGATAATTCTTTCCATGGCTTTGCATACTAGACTAGTCAGACTAATGGATCTGTAGTTCCTGGATCCATTGATGGCTAGTCCTTGTGCAGAGGAGTGACCATTGTGGTACTCCATTCATATGGCAAAAAGCCTGTTTGGAGGCTGTGGTTGAATAGTGACTCCAGTGGCCCTAATAGATCAAATTTCAGGCTGCTTAAGAGGCATCCTGTGCTATTATCTGGGCCCACCAAAGCTGTATTCTTGGCCTTAGAGAGTGCCTTTAAGACTTGCTCCCTTCTGACAGTTGGAGGGGTTAATGTTAAATGATATTTCCTGTGGTGTGGCTGGGAGTGAGGGGGGGGGGGGGGTAAAATTGGAACAAAATTTGTCAGCCAGAAGATTTGTTACATCTCCTGATTGGCTTCACTTACCAGCGGTTTAGCGCAATGTTGTGGACCTCAAAATTTGCTTTGTTGGACTTAATTAGTCCTCTTAGTTTTCTATTTAGTTTAATGAGAGAGTTTTTATTATTTTTGGTGATAGACTTCTTACTTTAGCTATGACATTTTTTTTTGTTGTACAACCTGTTTCATTTTGGATTCCACAGGATAGTTTATTCTTTTAAGTTTGTTTAGGGGTTACTTCTGGTAGGCATCTTTCACCATCTGAATGTGTGTCTGCTGTAATTTATTCCCTGATTTTGACCTGCCTGAATTACTACAGTGCCATTCACCTTGGGCCGTCAGATGCTGTCCTCTTCCACCTTTGGGTCCACAGTGACTGACTTGAGTCTCATTCAGTCAACACAAAGTTATTCAAAGCCAAAGAATCTAAAACATTAGGAGATTGCTAATCTAAACAGAGGCATTCCCAAGTCCACAATTTTTTTTTTTTTTTTTTTTGCTGGGGGCAAGCTTTCTTGCACCAGAAGAAGTAGGAGCAAGCCCAAAAACTATGTGTGTGTGTGTGTGTGTGTGTGTGTGTGTGTGTGTGTGTGTGTGTGTGTGTGTGTGTGTGTCTGTATGAGTGATCAACTCTTGAGATTGCACAAACTCAGAGAGGAGGGAGAAAGTGATGAAAACGCAACACACATTCTCCAAGTGTAGATGCAAAGACAGAACACTGGTGTTTAATGTCCTGAGCACTGGTCAACTGTCTAGCTGCTAACAGTGTGGTCCTCTGTAACTTCAGATAGCACAAAGGTGTATAGTATGAGTGATACTGGTATTTGTAAATATGATATCTGTTGTGTACTGCATAGCCTCTAATGGCCTCCTGGGCATACAAGTGCAATTTGCTGACATATACTTAGTCCTTCAGAATGTGGGCATTGTATATCTCAAAGAACTGTTGGCCCCTTTCGAGCTAACCCATGCCTTTCAGTCAGCTGACAGGGAATGTATATGTGATTAGTTTAGAATAGTGGACCAACCCCTTATATCAGGAATTAATGTTGATAAAAGTAGCACTGATTTACAACATAAGTTAAAGAAAACTAAAAGAAAATGTAGTCTCAATATATTAATTTTGAATTTTATGTAGCAGGGAATCTTGAGGAGGTCAAAGGTAACCTAAGTGAAGTACCTAGTTGTATGAAAGTGCTTATCACTAGTTTGTTTTAGTTGCAGATTTTCTTTTATTTATCTTAATAAATCTTGTTTTTAAGCATTAGATGGTTTAAGATTATTTCTTAAGCATCAGCTGCTCTCCCCTACTCTGCATGGTATCCCCCCTAGCCATGGCACTGAAACAGCCCTGCTAACATTTAGAAATCAAATCTGGGAAAAAACAGCAACAATGAATTTCTCAGATATATATATATATATATATATATATATATATATATATATATATATAGAGAGAGAGAGAGAGAGAGCTACATCTATTGAAGGCCTTTGACATGGTCAGCAATAGCATACTTTTAACCTGCCTCTGAATTTTGACAGTTCCTCTCCATATAGTAGTTTAGATACAGTCAGTACTTTCCTTCTGTTAACCCTGTTCTACTGTCACAGCTTTCTACCTAACCTTTTGTTCTTACTTGAATAGTTGTACTGCAGCTTTCTTTCTGCTTCTTATCATCCATAAAAAAAACCCTGATGCATCTGGCTGTAATTAAAAAAAAAAAAAAAAAAAAAAAAAACTTTATTCTCTACCTTGAATATTGGCCATTCACATGTTCTTCGTGTTTCACTGTTGCAGTCATTACATTTGGGTAATCTGCTGGCAGGTTGCCCTCAGTCAGCCTGATTAACAAAGTCTTGGGTCCTGCGTCGGTTGCTGTCCCTTCTTCCATGACGTCAGGTTGTCAGGGGTATAAAACATGCAGCCGACGCCATTACATCAGTTTTTCTTGCTGCGCGGTGCCCGAAGCAGAAGCAGTTCACAAGTACCGGTCGGCCGACTCCTGAAATTTTCTTTTTCGAGTTTCAGAATCGAAGTCTTCAACTAAAAGCTAAGTAGCCCATTGGGGAAACTTCTTCTTGCTCCTTACCGATGTCAGTAAAAGTTAATAATTGTATTACTTGTGGGAAGCAAATACCTCATAAGGATTTTCATTTGTACTGTATTCCTCGCCTAGGCCCTGACCACAACGTACCTTGCTGTTGGTTTTGTGCTTTATTTAATCAGCGCACTATCCGTCGTTGGTACATTTTTGCTTCTAAATATTTCGGTTCTCGGTTTAATTATCCAGAAATGACGTCGGTTAGCCATCCGACTACCAGAATACCGAAAAAAACGCAAAGAAAAAGACAGAGACAGGCTGTTGAGGTCCAAAACTACTGATGACGCTTCTCTTAGGAGCCAGTTCGCCAGTACTCAGTGAGGCGCTTTCGCAGCCCCTGTTACCCGCTACTTCTGATTCACAGGCCTCTACTGAGACCCATTCGGAGTCCGGTATGCCACGAGATTCTTCACCTTTGGAATCCGCGGATGTCTCTACCTTGGATGGGTCCGGAGCCGCTGTGCAGGCACCGGCTTCTGAGGGTGTATTCAGGCCTACAGACTTGCATATTAAACCAATACCACCTTCAGTATTAAGGCCAAAATCTCGATCTATGTCTAAAAAACTGACGCCCAGGCCACATGTTCAGGCCCCTATATCTAAAAAACAAATGATCAAAATGGCTGAAGATTTAATTACTGTAATCAGGGGTAGTCAACCCCCCCCCCCTTCTAAGAGGCCTAGGGCTGAACTTGACTATGAATCTTCTGAACAGGACTCTGTTTCTTCTGACTCTTCTAATGAACAGGATTTGTCCATACCTACTTATGAGGACTCTGATGCAGAGGATTCCATTCCTTCTGCTTCTCCCCCTGAGGATTTTTCTTTTGGGGAAACTTTACATACCTTAAGGTGAGCATTTCCACTGGGAAAGTCAGGATTTTTCTGAATCTAAAAAGAGGCTTTGGGATTTCCTTCTTCTTCCTCAGCATAGGCCTTTGGCTATACTTCCTGTATTAGACATTGCTGATGATGTATTTTCAGAATCCAGTATGGCCCCTGATTCCCTGCCTCCAGCCCCTTGTAAACCAGACAGATACTACAGGGTTCCTGACTCCCAGAAATTCCTTTTCAAAAATCCTGTTGCAGACCCTGAAGCCATTTCTCAGGGGGCCAAGGGCATTAAGGCTTCTGTTGCTAAAAATCCTACCCCTTCTGATAGAGACTCCAAGGCACTGGATAGATGGGGTAAAAAGGTTTACACTTCTGCAACCTTGGCAATCAGGGTTTTAAACTGTCAATTCCATATGCTAAAATATCAACAGCATATCATGGGACTGCTTAAACAGAAAATTATGTTGATTTCTGACTGTGTGGAAAATAAGGATTTACAGGATTTATTGCATTTAGCTGAACATGTTGGAAAACATACTTTGCAATATGGTTTTGATTCTTTGGAGGCCTCTTACAGGGCCGCTGTTACTGGATCTGTGCTTAGAAGGCATGCTTGGCTTAAGGAGCAATCTCTGCCTGATCATGTTAAAGCAAAACTGTTGGATGTTCCTTTGCAGCAGGACAGTCTGGCAATAAGACTGAAGAAGTTCTAAAAAAGATGGAAGATAAAGCTAAATCTATGCAAACTGTGAAATATTTCTTACAAGTACAACCTCCAAGATTTAGTAGGCACTGGCCTACTAAGAACTGGTCCTTTCCAGTTCCTTCCAGAGCCACTCAAGCCAAACCTAGACATTCCAAAAGCACCAGGTTTCAGTCCCAAGGGACTTTCAGAACTAAGCAATGGGGTGCCTCCACTTCCAAATCTGGAAATAACAAGACACCTCCCAATGGTAAACAGTCTCAATGACTTTCCTTTAAAATTACCAAGAACTTACCTCTAAGCCACCCCTTTGGGGGGGAAACTGGCTCTTCATGCAAAAAACTGGCAAATTATAACCCAGGACAAATGGGTTTTAAATAGTGTCCCAGGGATACAGATTTCATTTCCACACGTTGTCAACTCCAAACGGATGGCCAGACCTGCCCCCAAATCAGTGGGCAGAGGCTCAGAAACAAGTACTTTCCCTCCTAAACATGGGGACTATTCAACTAGTACCTAGTACCAGAAGAGGAAAAAGGGACAAGGTTTCTATTCCAGACTTTTCCTGGTACCCAGAAAAGACAAATCATGGCGTCCAATTTTGGACTTGTCTACTCTAAACACCTTTCTGGACATTCCAAAATTCAAGATGCTGACTCTTTACCAGTTACTTCCTATGCTAGTCAAGGATGCCTGGTTGGCAACTCTAGATTTAAAAGAGACTTACCTGCATATCCCAATCAGGGAATCTTGCAGAAGATACCTCTGCCTCAAAGAAGGCTACTTGCATTATCAGTTCTCTGCACTGCCCTATGGCTTATCTACTGCGCCCAGGGTATTTACAAAGTGCCTGGCTCCAGTAATTGTATTTTGCAGGCAAAGAAATATTCAAATATATCCATACCTGGACGATTGTCTAATTCAGACAGAAAACCAGGCCATTCTTCTAAAACATCTGGCGTTTGTAAAAAGGGTTCTAACTTGTCTAGGGTACACCAAAAACGAAAAGAAATCACAACTGGTACCCTCTCAAAAAATTACATTCCTGGGTGCAAGCTTGAATACAACTGCCCAGATGGCTTTCCTTATGCCAGAAAAGCAAATTCATTTGTTGACTTACTTTAAACAGGTGGCCACAAAAACCCTGCTATCTGCAAGACAAATACTGTAAGCCTTGGGGTTCATGGCCTCCTGCATTCTTCTAATTCCATATGCAAGACTGCATATGAGGAAATTTCAGTGGTACTTAAAAAGTTTATGGAGTCAACATTGTCACAGCCTGGAAACAATGATTCCTATCATACCTTGCCTGCAACTAGAGTTCCTATGGTGGGCAGAGGCCTGCCACCAAAACAAGGGACTGCCATTCACACCACCCCCTGCCACCCAAACCCTAACTACAGACACATCAGACTATGCATGGGGGGCTGATCTGGCAGGGAAGTGCATTCAGGGCAAATGGAGCCCAAATCAAATGCACCGTCATATCAATCAAAAAGAAATGCTAGCTGTACAGAATGTACTGACAGCCTTCAAGGACTACCTTAATCCAGGACATCTAATGGTAAAGACAGACAACACCACGGTTATGTGGTACATAAACAAGCAGGGGGTACACATTCCTACCCCCTCTGCAGAGTAGCCATGGCATTGTGGAACACAGCCTTGAGCTATCAAGTACAACTACAAGCTCAATTCCTGCCAGGAAAACTGAATATTTTGGCAGACGAACTAAGCAGAAATCTCATGGACCCACACAAATAGAAACTGGAACCATGGATTTTCAACATGTTGACACGCAAATGGGGGAACCCAGACATAGATCTTTTTGCCTCACCCCAGAACTACCAGTTGGAAACATTTTGCACAAGAACTCCTCACAAAAAAGCCTGGAAAGTGGATGCTCTGTCCTTCAGCTGGAAAAACCTATCAGTCTATGCTTTTCCCCTTCTGCCTCTGCTCTCCAAAGTTCTACTAAAAGTCAAACAGGACAAACCAAAAATGATTTTGATTTCTCCAGACTGGCCTCGCCAACACTGGTACCCACTCCTACGCAGTCTGTCACAAATTTCTCCATGGCACCTGCCTCAGACACCTTCCTTACTGTCTCAGCAGGAGAACCAAATTCTGCACCCTCAGCTCCAAACATTGAATCTTGCAGCTTGGCTAATCATTTAAATTCCCCTTAGCATCCCTCAGCAAACCTGTGATGGATGTCATTTTGGAGGTGAGAAGGCCTAGTACTAGAAAATCTTATGCTGACAAATGGAAAATATTATGTGCCTGGAATCAGTCTCAAGGGAGGAGCACAGCAGTGCCCAATTTACCTCAGATTTTGCAATACTTGACTGAGATGCTTCACAAGGGCCTGTCTTTTTCTTTAATAAAAATCCATGCCTCAGCCATTTCAGCTTATTACAACATAGAACCCCCTCTCTTTTCTCATCCTCTGCTAAAGCAGTATCTCAGAGGGGCCAAAAACCTGAGACCTCCCAGGAGAGCTCCAACCCCTGCCTGGGACCTTAACTTTCTGTTGGAGAAACTCACTCTACCTCCTTTCAAGCCAGCTGCTACTGCAGACTTAGAATTTCTTTCCTGGAAAACAGCCTTCCTTTTAGCAATCACTTCAGCTAGAAGGATTTCTGAATTACAGGCCCTTATGGCAGTGGAGCCTTTCATCATCTTTCATGCGGACAGGGTGACACTCAGGACCAATCCATCCTTCATGCCCAAGGTGGTATCCAGTGTGGCTCTTAATCAGTCCATTCATTTGCCAACTTTCTTTCCCAATCCACAGAACAAGGGGGAGCGGATTCTGCATTCATTGGATGCACACAGACAACTTAGATTTTACTTGGACAGGACTAAATCGCGAAGAAAATCTGAACAACTGCTGGTAACATTTGCTGCAGGGGCAGAGGGAAAGGCTATTTCAAAGCAAACTGTTTCTAAATGGATAAACCATTGTATTCATTTCTGCTATAAGCACCATGGAAAACCTATCCCCCAGGGGATCAGATCCCATTCCACCAGGGCTGCATCTACTTCTACAGCCTTTCTCAGAGGTGTTCCTACCAGGGATATTCTAGAAGCTGCTACCTGGAGTTCAGTTCATACTTTCACCAAGCATTATCACTTACCAATTTTCTCTAAATCCAGATCTGGCTTTGTCACTGCTGTTTTACAGGGCCTTATAGCCAGTCCTAATGCTGTATAAATCCAGCCTCCCAACCATAGCTTTGGGAATCTGCACAAATGTAATGACTGCAACAGTGAAACACAAAGAACCTAGTACAGTTGTGTACACTTACCATAAATGTAGATGTTCGAGTGTATTCACTGTTGCAGTCCTGGTTATCCTCCCTCCAGCCCCCTGATTTTCTGTTACTATGCCTCTACTTTCTTTTACTAATACTTAAAAGCCTTTTTGGTGTATTTGCTTTTGTTTGGAGGTATATTTTTATGTTTTTAATTATTTATATATTTTGCTCCCCATTTGGGGGGCACCTGGCATCTGGGGCAAGAAAAACTGATGTAATGACGTCGGCTGCATGTTTATACCCCTGATGACCTGACGTCATGGAAGAAGGGACAGCAACTGACCGCAGGACCCAAGACTTTGTTAATCAGGCCGACTGAGGGAAACCTGCCAGCAGATTACCCAAATGTAATGACTGCAACAATGAATACACTCGAACATCTACATTTATGGTAAGTTTACACAACTGTACTTTCTGCAGTCTGTAAAAAAATCCAAGAGGTCACTTCCAGGAACTTTTCATTAGAGTTAAGCATTTTCATCAACTGTCAAGACTTCATCAGAATTATCATCCTGAAAATACCCCCCCCCCTCCATCTGATCACTCACTCGGTGGAATAACCCTGTTTGTCATGCAAAGTCAGCAGCATGATTACTCGATACTAAACCTCTACATTCTTCTAGTAAGTATAGAAACTCACATTACTTTACTACTAGATCAAACTTCTGAAACAATCTGACACTTTTTTTAGGTACATCTACAGTCTTAGTATCTACAGATCGTAACTCAGGAAGTATTTCACCAACATCCACAAAATTAACTGCTCTTTAGGCTGAACAGTTTGTTGAATTTCTTTCAGACCACTTTCCATTTTTGGATGAAAAGTTAAACCAAAGACCCCTCTGCCTGAGTTAGCGGTAGCTCATGTAAGCATAAAAGATCCCACGGCACTTATCAAAAAGAATAGGAAAGTTTCCCCAGTGTCCAGGCCAGATTTCATGAAGACAGTATGAATACCATTTTAGGTCTGCCTTAAAAAGAGGTGCTGCTATCCTAGAGGGACAGACCTGGTCCACAGATTGTCAAATAAAAGTAAAATTCTCATTGTTATGTAGTACATTCCTCCGTAAACTAAACCCCTAAATTGCACTGTGAAACTGTCTTGGGAATGCAGTTTCTTAGTGTTTTATTTTGCACTCAGCTTTATTTTTGTTCTTTTTTTTTGCAGAAATACTTGTTAATTGTGAAATGTTCCCCCTCAGGCATTCAAGCTCTACAGAACTCAGTTGATTGGACTTTTGTGTGTCTTGCTGCTGAGTATTCAGCAAGGTCATGATCCTAAATTTTAACCTAAATTAATCTGAAGTCCTATTTATATTGAGCTTTGAGGATAAACTGAGTTGAAGATCTATTTAGATTGTGTTTTGAAGATAAACTGGAGTATGTTATTGACTTAACGGTTTGATGTCATATTTGTGCTGGAGTAAGTGATGATCTTAAATTGTGTCCTAAATTAACTTAAAGACCTAATTATATTGAGCTTTAAAGGTAAACTGTGTTGAAGTCCTGTTTATATTGTGCTTTGAAGATCAGCTGAACTATGTTGTAGAATTAATGATGTAATAGCTGTACTTGAGTAACCATGCTTAAAGCTGTAAAATTAGCAGGAACCTTTAACTTTCAATTGCCTGAGGTAATATGCCATGGAACAGGGCCTCTTTATTGTAATGCAATCCTTATGTCATGGAAATGCAGTTCATCTGCTAAAAATATTTTGAGGTCTTATTATCGAGACAGAGGTTTTCAGTGTTTTTATGTTTGTAACTGTTGTAATTACCAGTTAGCGTGGAAAAATAAATGGCAGCAAGCCAGCTCCAGTGACACAGAAGGAGGAAGCCTTGACTGCTGGCCGGGTGATCCAAGATTGATTACTGGCACTGGCAATTCACAGAGGTAGCAGGGGAGGATGGGTATGTTCTGGAGCTGGCCAGTAGCACAACCATCTGGAGGAGGGACAGCACTGTAAGAAGTAGTTCAGAAGGTGGGAGTTTCACCACCAATTTACTGTGGGAGGTTGCTGGTGTACCAGGTGCATGGGAGCATGCAACCACATCATTGAGGGTATTGCAATCCCTGCAGTGATACAGGTCGTTCATCTCTCTGCCCATGGGAGGGGCTAGACCTAAATAAATATGCCACGATTGCTGGAATGCCAGTGAGGGTACAAGGCTGCCTGTAAGGTGGCCTCCCCAGTCAGCTCTTAACCCTTCCTAAGGAATGACCAGATGGGGGATGAATGAGCAAGACTGATAGTGGAGTCATGATTGTTGGCAAGTGTAGTGGGGAAAAGCCATGCAGAAAAAAATACCAGCAACTCATTTTCTTTCTATTTATAAAAAGTACATCTGGTTGACATTTTTCCTTTGTCATAAAATTTATCAATGGCTAAAAGATGGGTCATCCACTCAGGATTTCAGAAAACAGTAGAAATAATCATTCCACTGTAAAATAATTGGTGAAATATTATTACTGTATCAAAAATGTTTTGTTGAGGTCAGGTTTATCTGGAATATGTTGTCCATAATCTTTACTGAGCAGTTGTAAACATTACAATTGCTTAAATTTGTTTTTCTTAAAGGATAATAAAGTTTTTTTTAAAAAAAAATATTTTTCTACTTTGATGTGTTTATCTTTATAAAATAATTCAGAAGAAAACTCATAAAAATCTAGTTGCATCATCTGAGCCATATTAACTTAGGCATCTGACTTGTCTTCAATGCGTAAAGGAGAGTTTTTTTCATGTAGAGATCAGTTTTATTAGCAAGCTGAGGCATGCAAGGAGTATTGTCTCTACAAGTATGACTCCATATGCAAGGTTTCATCTACAGTCAGCTCCATGGTATAGAGGGAGAAAGCCTTGCCTATTCTGCATGCATCCTGAGTTCTTCTGCATGCATCCTGAGTTCTTCTGCATGCATCCTGAGTTCAGTTTTCATCTCAGGTTCTTGTAGGATATGGCTGGAGAAGCCGGGATTGAGCGGCCACTGCCACGTCACACATCCTGGGAGAAGGGATGTTTCTGGCTTATTTGACCGATGACACCTAGCATGAGTATTAGGTCCTCATCTAGTAGACTTTTTGAGCCAGCCGAGCCTGTGCTACAGTACGTTAGTTCACAGTATGTTGCTGAGGGGAATTAGGCATGCTTCCCTTCAGGAGACACTGACTTTGGGTTCAGAGGAACTGCTGAGAAGGGACAGAGGTGCTTCCAAGAGGAGATGATAGGATAGCCCCCTCCGGATCAGGAATCTAGTCCACTCTATACCAACCAGCTGTTGCCAAGTAATGGAGAACTGTTAGGTCTTCCCAGGCAGGGACAAATGGGCTGTAGTGCTCTCTCGTATCATAAGAATACAGGCTCCTTTTTTGCCTGAAGAAATGTTCCATTTGGGTGAAGGTAGGGGAGCCACTGGGCAAGGTCCTGGGTGGAGGACAAAGAGAATCATTAGAGACCAAGCAATAATTTATTTGCCACATATATGTAAATCAGACATAGATAGAATCATCTGATGCGATGTTGTCTTCTCCATCTGGCTTCAACTTTTGACTCATCATCAGATCCGATGCCAAACAAATCTTCCAGAGTTGCCTGGCTCCTTCTCCCCAACCCACAGCTCCCAATTACTCAACAGACCCCCTCAGATTAAATATGCCACCATTCCTATCAGCAGCTCAGTCCGTATATATTTGGTGCTTTTTGTGTAGGCTTGTTGTAGTATATTCTCCCTTATCCATTTTAAGTAGTTGTGTTTAGTATAGGTTTAATGTAGGTGGTTAGTTTAGCTAGGTTTAGGCATACATTTGTACTACTAGAGAGTGTGTGTGTGTGTATACAGCTTGTAGCAGGCTTTTCCTACCTTCTAGATTTTTTTTTTTTTTGTTTCTGTAGCTGGTCTTTCTAGAGTGTTGTTATGGTATTTTCCTTTGTCACGTTTTGGACAACCTTTTCATGGATAAGGGTTTTAAAAAATGTGCTGCTTGCAGCGACAAGTTGCCCTCCTACAATCTGTACAACAAGTACCTTTACTGTTTGTGGGCTGTCCATCATGATTCCCTTTGTTCCATCTACAAGGGGTTCACATCTTGGGCAGTAAATAAGAGACGGACAAATGTAGTCCTTTAAGGCCTTCTTCCAGATGGTTCTTCTGCTTCTGCTTCTGCTTTGAAAGTTGCCCTGTAGAAATACCGATCTTTCAAGGACTCCAAAGCATCCAGGGAGGATCATAAGAGATCCTCCTCTGTTTTCACACCTGGTGCCTCTTCTGCCTTGCAGGACCCGAAGGTCCCAAAGCCTTTGGATGCCCTGGCTACCTTGGCAATGTAGTCAGCTCCAACTCAAAGCCAGTCAACCTCAGATCTGACTACACGCAAGGGACTGTCTCTGTCACTTAGTGTACTGGGCCCTTTTTTTGGTAAAAGGGGCTCTGTCAGATCGAATAACTTCCCTTTTCTTCCCATCCACTCCGAGAAGTCACTGGAGTTTTCTCCTTCCCTGCCCTGGTTCCGAGTCTCTCCAGTTTGGATCTGGCAGGCAGGTTGCTCGTCCTCCAAGCGACCCTCCAAGTCTCCCATCAGTGACTTCGTCCACTCAGTCATTGAAGTCGGTGGGCATTTTCAAAGCATCAGAATTGGAGCAGCTGATCAGGCCCTTTTTGCAGATCTAGATGCAATTAAGCCTTATCCCTTCAGGTCCAGGATCTCTTTTCAGAACGTTGGTTTCAGTCACTCTAGTTTCTTCTCTCAGTCCCTGTGGATGGGTTACATTCTTGCAGATGTTCATCGTGCATACAGCTGCAGTCATAACAGATGGGTTCTCCTGCCGTCAGGCGGGTCCTCGGTCGGCCGAATTCCAAAGTCTAGGTCCGGTGTCGGTTGTCGTCGCTTCTTCCCTGACATCAGTGCGACAGGGGTATAAAGGAACCAGCCAACGCCATTTTCTTCAGTCTTTCTTGCCGCGCGGTGCCCGAAGCAGAAGCAGTTCGCAAGTGCCGGTCGACCAGCTCCTGAGATTACGAAAATTTGGAAACCGAAGTCTTCTTAAAAGCTAAGTACCCCGTTGGGGAAACTTTTCTTGCCTCAAACCGATGTCAGACAAAGTTAATAATTGTATTTCTTGTGGGAAGCAAATACTGCATAAGGATTTCCATGCCCTCTGTATACCTTGTTTAGGCCCAGACCACGACGTCTCGGTCTGTCGCTTTTGTGCTACATTCAACAAACGCACTATTAAGCGTCGGGCGGAGTTTGCCCAGCATTATTTTGGGAAAGCATTTAACTATACTATGTCATCGGATACTCCGACTCCGGTTTTGTCTAAAAAACGCAAAGACAAGGACCGACACACGAGGTCCGCGGCCTGTACCGACACCACGCCAAAACCGACTACACGTGGTCCGGTTCTCAGCGAGGCGCCTACGCAGCTCCTGACTACCGATGACCTGTCTTTGACGGTGTCTCCTGTGCCCGAGGTCGCAGACTCCTCGGCCCACACCCCGACTACAGATACCGAAGCCACTCTTGGCGTTGAAACTCAGAATGTGGACAGGTCCACCTCCACTCAAGGTGTCTTCAGACCTTCCTCTTCTTTCTCCATCAAGGCTTTCACAAAGTCTAAAGCTACCATGCACTCTAAGAGACCAGCTACACAGGGCCCATCTCCAGGCCCCATGCCTAAGAAACAGATGCTTAAAATGGCTGAGGATTTAATTACTCTTATCAGAGGTTCTCAGCCCCCTCCGGACAAAAGGCCTAGAGTGGAGGAAGATTCCCCCTCCTCTGATCAGGGCTCCATTTTTTCAGAGCACTCTGATGATCAAGAACATTCTTACTCCCCTTTTGAAGACTCTGATGCGGAGGAGTTCATCCCTTCTGTATCCCCCCCTGAGGATTACTCATTTGGGGAAACTTTGCATACCTTAAGGGAACACTTCCACTGGGAAGGCCAGGATTATTCAGATTCCAAGAAAAGGCTCAGGGAATTTCTCTTGCTTCCTCAGCACAGGCCTCTGGCTATACCTCCTGTCTTGGACATCCTAGATGATGTTTTCTCGGAGGCCTGCCTTAACCCAGACTCTCTACTCCAGCTCCAGTTAAGCCTGACAGGTACTACAGGGTCCCTGACTCACACCAATTTCTATACAAAAGCCATGCTGCTGACCCAGAAACCATCTCACAGGGCCCCAAGGGAGTTAAGGCCTCCATTGCTAAAAATCCATTGCCTTCCGAGAGAGATTCCAGATCCTTAGAAAGGTGGGGAAAAAAGGTATATACCTCAGCTACCTTATCCATGAGGGCCTTAAACTGTCAGTTTCATATGCTAAAGTATTAACAGTTTTTGTTATCACAATTGAAAAGTAAAATGTCACAGCCTGAACAACCAGACTTGAAGGAGTTGCAGGATTTGATGCATAGTGCAGAACAAGTAGGTAAGCATACCTTACAATGTGGTTTTGATGCTCTAGAGGCCTCAAGTAGAGCTGCTGTTACAGGATCAGTCATACGTAGGCATGCCTGGCTCAAGGAACAAGCCTTGCCTGATCATGTCAAAGCTAAATTACTAGATGCCCCTCTTCAAAAGGATGTACTATTTGGTGCTAATGCTGAGGAGGTATTAAGGAAAATGGAGGAAAAGGCTAAATCAATGCAAACAGTGAAAGAATTTCTACAGGTTCAACCCCCACATTTTAGTAGAAATTGGCCTTCCAAAAACTGGTCCTTTCCTGCCACAGACAGCCCCCAAAGAGGCAGATACAGGCCCGAGGGGCAGAGGACAATCCCAAGGATCGTATAGAGGCAGACAATGGCAAGCTCCTACACAAAGAGGTGGTGAGGACAACTCGCAATCTTTCAGAAAGCAAACCCAATGACTTGCATGCCAACCAGGTCTGAAATGGCAGCCCCTTAGGAGGAAAGCTGGCATTATTTTCAAAAAATTGGCATATTGTCACAAAGGACAAATGGATCCTGGACATTATAAACAGAGGCTACAAGTTCCATTTTCACACCCTTCCAAAAATGAGAGGCATGCCAAACCTGCCACACAATCAAAGGGCAGAGGCACAAAGGCAAATTACAGATTTCATAAACATGAAAGCTATTCAAGAGGTACCTACGCACGAACAAGGTCAAGGTTTTTATTCCAGGCTATTTCTGGTGCCAAGGAAGGGAAAAGATTGGAGACCTATTTTGGATCTATCCATCCTAAGCACATTTCTACTCATACCAAAATTCAAGATGCTCACTCTACAGCAACTTCTTCCCATGTTGGGCAAGGAGTCTTGGCTGGTAACATTGGACCTCAAGGAGGCATACCTGCATGTCCCAATCAGACAAAATTGCAGAAGGTACCTCAGATTTCTTGCAGGTTCAACCCATTATCAATTCTCTGCATTGCCCTTTGGCTTATCTACTGCGCCCAGAGTATTCACGAAATGCCTGGCATCAGTAATTGCCTACTGCAGACTTCAAGGGATACAAATATATCCCTATTTGGACGACTGCCTGATCCAAGCGGACAGCAAGCACATTCTTCTGAAACATCTGGCTTATGTAATAATGTTATTGAACTCTCTGGGATACACAGTCAACAAAAAGAAATCAAGGCTAATACCCTCTCTGGAGATAATTTTCCTGGGTGCCAATTTGGACACAAACACCCAGATGGCCTACCTCACGCCAGAGAAGCAGGGGCAACTAATTCAATACTTCAGAACACTAGCAAATTGCACCAGGCTGACTGCAAGGAAAATCCTGCAGGCTCTGGGATTCATGGCATCTTGCATCTTACTAATCCCATGTGCAAAGCTGCATATGAGGAAACTACAATGGTACCTGAAAAACATATGGTCTCAACACAGCCACAGTTTGGAAACAATAATACCACTAATTCCATGTCTGCAAAAGGAATTTCTGTGGTGGGCTCAAGCATGTCAAACAAACACAGGTCTTCCATTCAGCAAGCCTCAAGCAAATCAAGTCATCACAATAGACGCCTCGGACTACGCCTGGGGGGCTCACATGACAGATCGGTGCATTCAGGGCAAATGGTCCCAAAAAGAAAAGCACCTTCACATCAACCAAAAAGAAATGCTAGCAGTAATAAATGCTATTATAGCTTTCAAGGACCTTCTACAACCAGGTCAACTATTGATAAGAACGGACAACACCACAGTTATGTGGTACATAAACGAGCAGGGAGGAACACATTCTTACCCCCTATGCAGACTGGCCATGTCACTTTGGAACATGGCCATGGACTTACAAATGGAACTACAAGCACAGTACTTGCCAGGCAAGGAAAACACGCTGGCAGACAACCTAAGCAGGAATATGACAGATCCACACGAATGGAAGTTGCATCCAAAAGTTTTTACAGAAATAATCCAAGAATGGGGAAGGCCAGACATAGATCTCTTTGCCTCCCACAAAAATCATCAATTGACAAAATTCTGCTCAAGGATCTTCCATCCAAAGGCCTGGAGAGTGGGCGCTCTCTCTTTCAGTTGGACATCAATGACAGTTTATGCCTTCCCACCTCTTCCTCTGCTGCCCAAAGTTTTATTGAAGACCAGAGCAGACAGACCAAAGATGATCCTCATTGCTCCGGACTGGCCAAGGCAACACTGGTACCCACTCCTGAGGAGCCTGACGCATTCCCCACCATGGACCCTGCCTCTAATGCCTCTTCTTCTGACTCAGCACAGTTTCAAAACTCTTCACAGTCAGCTAAAAACACTCAATCTAGCTGCATGGAAGATTCCTTAGCATCACAGCAGGCCCTACTCTCCAAGGAGGTGCAGGATGTCATTTTGGAGGCCAGAAGACCATCAACTAGAAAAGCTTACTCCGCAAAATGGAAACGGTTTTGTGTCTGGAATGAGAAAAAGGGCCAGGACCCTGGAAAACTGAATTTACCTCAGATACTACAATATTTGGCTGAACTGCTAAGCAGTGAACTTTCTTTCTCCTCCATCAAAATCCATGCCTCAGCCATTTTTGCAGAATACAGCACTGATCCACCTTTATTCTCTCACCCTCTCAAGACAGTTCCTCAGAGGGGCTAAGAATTTAAGACCTCCAAGGAGACAACCAATACCTGCTTGGGATCTTAATTTCATTCTGGAAAAACTGACCTTGCCTCCCTTTGAGCCAGCTGCTTCATCAGATTTGCAATATTTGTCCTGGAAAACAGCTTTCCTTCTGGCTATCACCACAGCTCATAGAGTTTCAGAACTACAGGCTCTCATGGCTGTCCAGCCTTTTATCATCTTCCATCAGGACAGAGTTTCCTTACGAACCAACCCGTCCTTTATGCCTAAAGTGGTATCCAGGGTAGCTTTAAATCAGGCCATACATTTACCTACTTTTTATCTTAATCCTCAAAACAAAGGGGAGAGATTATTACATTCCTTGGACATCCACAGACAACTGCGTTATT
Source organism: Protopterus annectens (assembly GCF_019279795.1). Taxonomy (NCBI): domain Eukaryota; kingdom Metazoa; phylum Chordata; order Ceratodontiformes; family Protopteridae; genus Protopterus; species Protopterus annectens. Next base: position 1,703,461,530 of record NC_056732.1, read on the forward strand.
ATTTGGACAGAACAAAGCCTTTCAGAAAATCAGAACAGCTCTTTGTGGCCTATGCGGTAGGAGCTCAAGGAAAGCCAATTTCCAAACAGACAATCTCAAAATGGATAGCCCACTGCATACGCTTTTGCTATTCCTTTCATGGAAAAACTGTACCTACAGGCATTAGAACTCATTCCACCAGGGCCACAGCCACCTCTGCAGCCTTCCTCAGAGGAGTTCCTACCATGGATAGTTTGGAAACAGCCACTTGGAGTTCTGTGCATACCTTCTCCAAGCACTACAACCTACCATTATACTCCAAATCTAGAGCAGGCTTTGCCACTGCAGTCTTGCAGGGCATTTTGGCTCCTCCTAGTTCCACCTAGTGCCTACCACCCCTTCTTAGCTTTGGGATTCTACCCATCTGTTATGACTGCAGCTGTATGCACGATGAACATAGTACAGTTTTGTACCTACCATAAATGTAGATGTTCGAGTGCTAATACAGCTGCAGTCCAGGTTTCCCTCCCTCCTTCCCCTATTGGGACAGGCCAATAGGCTAGCACATCCTCATACAACCTGATTGGGGTATTCATTTATGATGTATTTGCTTGCAACTACTGTATTTTGATTATATTGCACTGCATTATTACACAAATTTATGTATTGCCTTCCTTCTGGGGGCACCTGACATCTGGGGCAAGAAAAACTGAAGAAAATGGCATCGGCTGGTTCCTTTATACCCCTGTCGCACTGACGTCAGGGAAGAAGTGACGACAACCGACGCCGGACCTAGACTTTGGAATTCGGCCGACCGAGGACCCGCCTGACAGCAGGAGAACCCATCTGTTATGACTGCAGCTGTATTAGCACTCGAACATCTACATTTATGGTAGGTACAAAACTGTACTTTGTAACATGTGACGTTGACACATGTGCCATGCAAACCTCTCAACTCGTCAGACCTGCTCATAATTTAAACTACAGGTGTAACAGTGTCTCTCTCTTAACATCTCCAAAAAGTGGTAATTTTTGAGGAAGGTATGCTTGACTCCCATTATAGATTACTGACAAATCATTACAGTTGTACAAGTGTGTTAATGCAGAACATTTATAATAACTCACAATCACATATTTTATGTCAGTGTCACAGATTAATGGTGGTATAAATTCTAATATTGCCCATAATTGTGCCTGCTTCTACCTACTGCTGTCCATGAGCCCGTTGCTGTTTCCTGATTGGTTGAGACCTCTGCTGACATTCCAGTCATATTCAAGCAACTCATTTTTCACACCTTCACAATATGCACATACCCCCTATTCTATATACCATCCTTGCTAAATGTCCTCTCCAGTGATTATATCAGAGTGTTTATATCACAACCAATCCATTAATATGTGACTTTGTGTGACAGCCACATAACATAAAATGACAAAAATGAAACGGTTACCCAATGGGTAGGTCACTTGTAAAATGTGGAAGGAAACACAAAACAGAGTACAAATCCAACAGCTTCTTTAAGCCAGCTACACACACTAAGTGCTTTCACCATATAAATGGCATTTTCAGAGTGAGTAGTAACCACAAAACAACTCATTAAATACACGTCAGTTAATCAATCAAGCATAATTTAATACAATCACACTTTTCTTAAAGCAAAACACACTTCATAAATCATATTCAACCTAAATATGGCCCTGTCCCATAAACAAATGAACCTGATGTCTGTAATATGAAAACGTTTACTAAAAATTAAAATTGTTTATTGTAAAATATTTATATGAAAAATGAACATAGATTACATATTTAAATTTTAGCAGCTCTTAATCTCAATACTGGTCCTAAAGATATATGTTCATTTAAACCAGGTGATGTTATTGCATCTAAAATCACTTGCCACTTATACTCTAAGAATTCAACTTCCATTTTGGCATCACCACCTCTGTCATTTTAAAAATCCCTGTCAATCACAAAAAATAAAAATTTCTTGAAATTTATGCACTTAGTACTGTGTCTATATAAGGCATTGTGGGGGTATTTAATCCTTATTGCTCTTAGGTACTCTAATATCCGTTCCCTCAACCTACGTGTAGTCTTTCCTACATAAAAAATTGTAACACCTCCAAAGTGGTTTACCTAGCTACGTGTACTTCCTGCACTAGTTTTTATGTAGGAAAGACTACACATAGGTTGAGGGAACGGATATTAGAGCACCTAAGAACAATAAGGATTAAAGACCCCCACAATGCCGTATATATATATATATATATATATATATATATATATATATATATATATATGCACAGTACTAAGTGCATAAATTTCAAGAAATTTTTATTTTTTGTGATTGACAGGGTTTTTCAAAATGACAAAATGACAGAGGTGGTGATGCCATATTGGAAGTTGAATTCTTAGAGTATAAGTGGCAAGTGGTTTTAGATGCAATAACATCACCTGGTTTAAATGAACATATATTTTTAGGACCAGTATTAAGACTAAGAGCTGCTAAAATTTAAATATGTAATCTATGTTCATTTTTCATATAAATATTTTACAACAAACATTTTTAATGTTTAGTAAAAGTTTCTATATTATAGACATCAGGTTCATTTGTTTATGGGACAGGGCCGTATTTAGGTTGAATATGATTTATGAAGTGTGTTTTGCTTTAAGAAAAGTGTGATTGTATTAATTTATGTGTGATTGATTAATTGGCGTGTATTTAATGAGTTGTTTTGTGGTTACTACTCACTCTGAAGATGCCATTTGTATGGTGAAAGCACTTAGTGTGTGTAGCTGGCTTAAAGAAGCTGTTGGATTTGTACTCTGTTTTGTGTTTCCTTCCACACTTTACATACCTTTCATGCTACTGACTTGTCTTTGAGGTGGACATACATTGACATGCCCTTATCTGGTGTACATCACCACGTTGCACATGTCCTCTTCCTTCATTCCTACCATTCATGCATGTGGCCCTTTTCAATATACACACTTCCCCAGATTAGTGTATATACATATACTGCAGTATATGAACCCTCTGTAATCACCACAAAACCTTTATTTCAGTATGCCAAATACATGTTGTAGTGTACATTGCAATGAGTACACTTTTCTTTACTGTGTTATTACTGCATTCATTACATTAATTTAGCCATAGTAGTCATTGTGGCTGTCTGTGCAATCTCGTAGAAAATGTTTGCCCATAGGTAAACTTGTCTGCTTGTGTTATATGCCTTCATGCTGCTTACACTGTTTCCTGGCTGGCAGCACTGTTACTGGCCACAAAACATTGCTTGTATCCATGTAAGCGCAATGCGCAGCATGTGTATGTAATTAGTGCTGCTGCTATATAGTAAGTGCAAAAATGTAATGCCTACACAGAGTTTATTGGATCTTCGGGTTGGTTTAAAATTGAAATGGGTCTATATGAGCTGGGTCTTGGGGTAAAGCAGCCACTATAGCTTTCTTCCAAGATATTGGTGCTTCCCATTCTTTTAAAATGCTGTTAAAAATCTTCCGGATCTATCACTTTCCAACTTCCACAGGAATACCATCTGTTCCTTGAGACTTCCCTGTAGATTGATTGTTCATCACCATTTTTATCTCATCTCTTCCTAACTTAAATATTTGTTCTTCGTGTTTCACTGTTGCAATCATCACACTTTAGTTATCTGCCTGCAGGTAGCCCTCAGTCGGCCTGAATACCAAAGTCTTGGGATTTCTGTGTCGGATGCTGTCACCTCTTCCATGATGTGAGGTCATCTGGGGTATAAAACATGCAGCCGATGCCATTACATCAGCTTTTCTTGCCGCATGGGAGCCCAAAGCAGAAGCAGTTCACAAGTGCCAGTTGGCTGCTACCTGAAATTTTCATTTTTTGAGTTTCAAACCGGAAGTCTTCTAAAGCTAAGTACCCCGTTCGGGATCCTTTTTTCTTGCTCTAACCGATGTCAGAAAAAGTTAACAATTGTCTTGCCTGTGGAAAGCAAATACCTCACAGAGATTTTCATTTTTACTGAGTCACCTGTTTAGGCCCAGACCACAACATTCCTCGCTGTCAATTTTGTGCCTTTTAAACGGCCAAACTATTCGTCATCGGGCTATCTTTGTCGCTAAATTCTTTCGCTCTCATTCTCTGTATTCCAAAATGGCTTCGATAAGCCATCCGACTACCGATCTTCCAAAAAAAGTAAGGATAAAGACAGAGGCAGACTGCATAGGTCCAAAACTGCCGACGATGCTTCCGTTAATCTAGTCACCAGTCCGCTGGTACTCAGTGAGGCACCTTCGCAGCCCTTGATACCCGCTTCTACAGATTCACAGGTCTCTGCTGAGACCCATTTGGAGTCCATTATGCAGCGAGATGCTTCTTTGACTATGGAACCCGCGGATGTCTCTACCTTGGATGGGCCCAGAGCCACTATGCAGGCACCGGCTTCTGAGGGTGTATTCTGACCTTCCAATGTTCGTATTAAACCGACAACTTCATTTTTGACTAAAACTACTGAGTTCCTCAGGCCCAGAGTTCGCACTACGCCTAGAAAACCGACAACCAAAGTGCATACTCAAGATCCCATGCCAAAGAAACAAATGCTTAGAATGGCTGAAGACTTTATAACTTTAATTAAGGGAAGCCAGCCTTCCCCCACTAAAAGACAAAGAATTGATTTTCCTTCTGATTCTACGGACCATGAGTCCGATGACTCTGATACCTCTGATTACCAGGACATACCCTTATCTACCTATGAGGAGTCAGATGCAGAGGATTCTATTCCCTCTGCCTCCCCTCCAGAGGACTTTTCTTTTGGTGAAAGCTTGCATACCTTAAGAGAGCATTTCCGCTGGGAATGCCAGGACTAGGGTAGTCCAAAAAGAGACTCTGAGAATTTTTAGACTTGTCTCAGCACATGCCTCTAACTATACCCCCTGTCCTGGATATTCTAGATGATGTCTTCATGGAATCCAGTCTTACTCCTGATACTTTACCACCAGCTCCTAGAAAGCCTGACAGGTACTACAGAGTACCTGACTCATAAATTTCTCTCTAAAAATCCCACTGCGGATCCGGAGACCTAAAAGCATTAAGGCTACTACAGCCAAAAACCCTACCCCTTCAGACAGGGATTCTAGAGCTTTAGACAGATAGGGTAAGAAGGTGTATACCTCTACAACTCTTGCCATCAGGGTTTTGAATTGCCAATTTCACATGTTGAAGTACCAGCAGTATATTATGGAACTAATTAAACCAAAAATGTTGCTTCTAGACTGTACAGAAAATAAAGATTTACAAGAGTTAATGCATTCTGCAAACCAAGTTAGTAAACATACTTTCCAGTGTGGTTTTGATGCCTTAGAAGCATCTTGCTGGGCTACTGTCACTGGGTCTGTACTGAGAAAGCATGCTTGGCTGAAGGAACAAATCTTGCCAGACCATGTCAAAGCAAAATTACTAGATGCTTCATTAAACCAGGAAAGTTTGTTTGGCACAAAAGCAGAACAAGTTCTTAAAAAGATGAAGGAAAAAGCTCAGTCTATGCAAACTGTCAATGATTTCTTACAGGTGCAGCCACCTAGATTCAGTAGACATTGGCCTTCTAAAAACTGGACCTTTCCAGTCCCTTCCAGGCCTTCTCAGTCCAAACCCAGGGGCAACAGGCCACCAAGACTACAGTCTCAGGGTATGCAGATAAATAAACAATGGAGTGCTCTCACCTCAAAAACAGGACGTGGTAAGCCACCCCTTATGGAAAAAGTTCACAATGACTTATCTTTCATCCTTCCCAGCCATGCCCAAGTACTTGCACCCCTAGGAGGAAAACTCGCCCTGCATTCAAAAAATGGATGGCCATTATCCAGGACAGATGGGTCCTAAATATTGTATCCCAGGGATACAGATTCTACTTCTACTCACTGCCAACTCCAAGCAGGTTGCCAGAACTTCCTCCAAACCAGTGGGCAGAGGCTCAAAAGCAAGTACTTTCTCTCCTCAGTATCAGGGCTAATCAACCTGTTCCAACACAGCAAAGGTGACAGGGTTTCTACTCCAGACTGTTCCTGGTCCCCAGAAAAAAGAACTCTTGGTGCCCTATCCTGTATCTGTCAATTCTCAATGCCTTCCTGGTGGTCCCAAAATTCAAAATGCTTACACTGCAACAGCTTCTTCCTATGCTAGCCAAGGACGCCTGGCTAGTCACCCTAGACTTAAAAGAAGCTTATCTGCTCATCCCCATAAGGAAATCTTGCAGGAAATATCAGTTCTGTGCACTTCCCTTTGGCTTATCTACTGCGCCCAGGGTATTCACAGTGCCTGGCTCCAGCCATTGTATACTGCAGGCAGAGAAATATTCAAATTTACCCATAATTGGACGACTGTCTGATTCAGGCGGACAGTCAGGAATTGCTACTTCAGCACCTGGCATTTGTAAAGAGACTCCTAACATCTATGGGGTATGTGATCAATGAAAAATATCACAACTGGTGCCCAGCCAAAGATTGCATTCCTGGGAGCAAGCTTGAACATAGCTTCCCAGATGGCATTCCTCACTCCAGAAATACAGGTTTATTTCACAAACTACTTCAAGCTAATGGCCACAAAAATCCAGCTATCTGCAAGACAAATACTGCAAGCCCTAGGGTTCATGGCCTCATGCATTCTACTAATTCCATAAGCAAGACTGCATATGAGGAAACTTCAATTGTACTTAAAAAGTCTCTGGTGTCAACATTCTCAGGACCTGTAAACACTGATTCCTATAATTCCTTGTCTAAGGGCAGAGTTCCTTTGGTGGGCAGAGGCATGCAACCACAACAAGGGACTTCCTTTCACTCAACTCCTCGCTGCCCAAACCCTGACAACAGACGCATCAGACTATGCAGGGGGGGGGGGGGCGTCACATGGCAGGCAAATGCATTCAAGGCAAAGGGAGCCCAGGACAAATTCCCCTCCAAATTAATCGAAAAGAAATTTTAGCTGTACAGAATGCTCTGACAGCCTTCAAATACCTTATCCTTCCAGGAAACTCCTGATAAAGACAGACAACACCACAGTTATGTGGTACATAACCAAGTAGGGAGGAACTCATTCCTACCCACTCTGTAGGTTAGCCATGGCCCTGTGGAACACAGCCTTGTGCAACCAAGTGCACCTGCAAGCTCAATTCCTGCCAGGCAAACAGAATTCACTGGCAGACGACTTAAGCAGAAGTCTACTGGACCCACACGAGTGGAAACTGGAAACCAACTCATTCAGACTTCTAATGCACAGGTGGGGGACACCAGAGGTGGACCTCTTTGCCTTCCCCCAAAACCATCAACTGTGCAAATTTTGCACCAGAAACTCTCACAGCAAAGCATGGAAAGGAGATGCCCTATCCTTTTCATGGGAAAACCTCTCAATTTATGCCTTTCCCCCTGTGCCCCTACTCTCAAAAGTGCTACTCAAGATCAAACAGGACAGGCCAAGGGCAATCCTTATTGCCCCAGACTGGCCAAGCCAGCACTGGTACCCACTCCTACGCAGTCTGACAGCAGTGTCACCTACATCAGAACCCCTCCCTCCTGCCCCAGCAGGAGGGACAGATTTTGCATCCACAGCTGTAAACCCTGAACCTTGCAGCCTGGCTTATCCCCTGAATACACCATCAACGACCCTCAGCAAACAGGTGCTGGACGTCATCCTGGAGGCCAGAAGGCCTAGTGCTAGCAAATCCTATTCAGAAAAGTGGAAAAGATATTGTTCTTGAAGCCAGTGTCAAGGAAAGGACACAGCCGTGCCCACCTTACCTCAAATCCTAGACTACCTAGCAGAGCTGTTCCACAGAGGCCTATCCTTCTCATCAATTATGATTCATGCCTCTGCCATCTCAGCTCATTACAATACTGAACCACCTCTCTTTTCTCACCCTCTCATCAAACAGTTCCTGAGAGGAGCTAACAATTTAAGGCCCCCAAGGAGAGCTCCCACCCCTGCCTGGAACCTTAACTTTGTACTAGAGAATCTCACGCTTCCCCCTTTTGAGCCTGCTGCTGCAGCAGAGTTAAAATTCCTGTCTTGGAAAACAGCCCTACGTCTAGCCATGACTTCAGCAAGAAGAGTGTCTGAATTACAGGCACTAATAGCTGTGGAACCCTTCATTATTGTCCATGCGGACAGGGTTTCCCTCAGGACTAACCTATCATTTATGCCCAAGGTGGCTTTAAACCAATCCATCCGTTTACCAACCTTTTTCCCTAATCCTCAGAATAAAGGGGAAAGGATTCTGCACTCTTTGGATGTGCACAGACAACTCAGGTTCTACCTTGACAGGACTAAACCTTTCAGAAAATCTGACCAGCTGCTAGTCAGCTTTGCTGCAGGGGCAGAGGGCAAGGTCATTTTAAATCAAAACATTTCCAAATGGGTAGCACACTGCATCCATTTCTGCTACAAACACCATGGAAAACCTACCCTACAGGGGATCAGAACTCATTCCACTAGGGCTACCTCAACCTCAACAGAATTTCTCAGGGGAGTCCCTACCAGGGACATCCTGGAAGCTGCAACCTGGAGTTCTGTACACACCTTCACCAAGCATTGCCACTTACCTATCTTTTCTAAAGAGCTGGATTTGCCATAGCAGTCTTACAAGGCCTGCTAGCCAGCCCTAATACTTCTTGACTGCCTCCACCCTTCCCTCAGCTTTGGGAATTAACCCAAGCATGATGACTGCAACAGCGAAACACGAAGAACATAGTACAGTTGTGTACACTTACCATAAATGTAGATGTTTGAGTGTATTCACTGTTGCAGTCCTGGTTGTCCTCCCTCCAGTCCCCCTGACACTTCTATACTTTCTACCTATCCTCTTTTTGGCCATATCCTATGGCAATGGTATTTACTTTTTACTGGAGGTGTTCCACACCATGTAATTGCTTCCTATTTTGGGGGCTCCTGACATCTGGGGCAAGAAAAACCGATGTAATGGCGTCAGTTGCATGTTTTATACCCCTGACGACCTGACATCATGGAAGAGGCAACAGTATCCAATGCAGAAATCCCAAGACTCTGGTATTCAGGCCAACTGAGGGCTACCTACAGGCAGATAACACGTGTGATGACTGCAACAATGAATACACTCAAACATCTACATTTATGGTAAGTGTACACAGCTGTACTTCCCTGAGCCTCATCTACCTTTAACTTTGGTATATTTAATGTTTCCATTTGCGCTTTTTCTTGATTTTTACATTTCTCCACTTTATACAAATTTTCATAAATTTTCTAAAATATCTCTAACACCTCTACAGGATTGTTGTTTATTTTTCTTGTTATAGGTTCCCTAAATTTGATGACAACCCTTTGTACTTTCTGTTGCCTAAGTCAATTTTTTGTGCTCTGGAGCTATTATTAAAATAGTTGCTTAACAGCATTTTTTAAATTCATGTATATTATCCAAATACTTCCTTACTTTCTCTTTAGCAGTCTGTAGTTGTGTTTCTGATTGCTCTGTTAGACTCCCTTTATTTTGCAGTATTTTAACCATTGTCAGCCTCACTAAATACATTTTATAATTTCTTAAACATATCTCTTATTTTATTTGTACCCAATTTTTAAACACCATTTTCATTTTATCCCTCTCATTAGCTATCACTTCTTAAGAAATTTCTGTCCTCCTTAATAGCTTTCAAAAAATTTCCACTACCCATTTCTTAAATGCCACTCTTTTTAACACATTCATGGGAAAGTACCTTCCAGTGTCTTATTTTTATTTAATTACCCTGTATTTTTATCTTAGTTTTTATAGGTACATGATCTAAAATTGTTAGTGGATGTGTGTCGAAGCTTTTAGTAAATGCACATGTTCTTCTGAAATATAATTGCTGTCCAATATAGCCCAGTTATTGTACTTTTTGGTGAATATGGGCATCTTGAGACAATGTAGCAATTGCCTCATTTTTACTGCCAACCACTTAATCCTTAAAGAATCAGACACAGTATGTGAGAGGTGTACTTACGCAGTGACACTGGAGGCTAAACTCTTGCAGACAAGTCCACATCAGGTTGTCAAAACAACACACACAACCCACCTCACGTAGCACATAACACACAAGCAGACTAACGTGTGCTGGGGCACTTAAAAATCAGTCTTCCTAAACAACAAAGATCACCTAGGCCAGCCACTGTCAAAGCTGTGCCTCAGCAGGCCCAAAGGAACTCAGAAAAAACACCATATATACTGTCAGTCTCAGTGAAGTCCCAACACTAAGCCCCTAAGGCAAGCAAACACATTTCCCAGGACCCTCGTCATAGGCGACTCCATTATAAGATATACTGATGCCTCACTAACCAGGCGGAACAAGGAGAAGATCACTGTTAGTTGTTTATCTGGAGCCAGAATCAATGAAATCTCGCACACACCAAACTCATTATTCCACTGGTACCAGTATGATTCCATCATAGTTCATGCACGTATAGATGACTTGAGATGTACCTTCCTGGACTATATGAAGAGAGACAGTATGAGCAAAAAATTGCTGATTTCAGCAACTGGCTGTCTTTCTGGTCATTCTAAGGGGATCCAGTATTTGTCAGCTTGGGAGGACATGGACAACAGACCATGTTTCTTTGCCAAGTATGGTCTGCATTTTTCCCTTCTAGACTTTGGAATACTGGGTAAGGCTTTGTCCAACCCCATAGTGACTTTTTTAGGCAATGCCAAATTGACAAACCTACCGAAGTAGCAAAATCAACTCAACAAAACCTCACAGTGTTACTGCTTAGTACCAGGAGCCTAAATAAAAAACTACTTTCCCTCCAAGCCCTTCTCACACTTGAGAATATAAATATCCGTACAGTTAACAAGACATGGTTTAAAGCAGCAAAGTGTATCCTGGCAGTGCAAGGTTTCATTGCCTTCCACATTTTTGAACAGGAACTACACAGACAAAGGCTAAAGGTGGAGGTGTCTCAATATACATCAGTAACCTTTAGGGTGGTGAAACAGGATGATGTGCACATGCAGATCACCACAGACAAAATCCTGTACCATATCTTAGCCAGCTATAAGTCACCCTCCATGGCCCAAGAAACTCGCAATGCATACTTGGACCTACTGAAGACACTTACCATCTAACCTAATGCCCTACTCATGGGAGACTTTAATTACCCTCTATAGATTAGTAATCTTAGACAGATCCAAATCTACATGCCAAAGATTACTAGACTTCATAAATACAAACACCCCTGACCAAATAGAAAATACTCCAACTACAGGCTCCAACATATTGGACCTCATGGTCACATATGTGGGAGAACCCTGCACCCCCAATGTCTCATCCTCCCTGGTAAGATCCGATCATAAAGCTGTCTCCTTAGAAATTAAAATCAACTCTATAAGCTACTACATGACAGAGCAAAATCCCCAAAAGGGAAGGCATCTCTGATCAGTACTAGCAAAAAACTATGATCACTCATAAAATCATCCAAGGCCAACTTTGAGAGAAAAATCACTAAAGACAATCACAAGGCCTTCTTTAGTTATGTTAGAAACCTGGGTGGAAACTCACAGATATGCTCAGAGTTGGTCCAAAATGACAAAAAATACACTGAACCCACAGACATTACCAACATACTGGCAGACAGGTTCAGTGCAAACTTCTCTCCCCCCTCCCCCCAAAAGGAGAAATATCTATCCCAGCAGAGTGTAGCCTCCCTGACATCTCAGATGCCCAGGTGAGAGCCGCCCTCTCCAAAGCTAAAAACACAGCATCAATGGGACCAGACGGAGTCCCGGGTTGCATGCTACGTGAACTCCAAGAGGAACTAAACCCATACATAAGGCTGCTGTTTAACCTTAGCCTTACTACAGGATACATACCCAAAGAATGGTGTACAGCAACAGTGGTCCTACTCCACAAAGGAGGTGCTTCTACAGACCCTGGAAATTACCGCCCCATAAGCTTGACGAGCCTGGTCTGCAAAGCTATGGAGAGGATCATTATGGAATTCATAAACAAAGACATTGGGGACCTACAGACACTGGATCCTACCCAATTCAGCTTTGTCAAGGGCAGATCCTGCCTTTTGAACCTAGTCGACTTTTTTGAAACAGTCACTAAGGCTATTGATGAGAGTAAGGCAGTTCACACAGCCTACATGATCTTGCAAAAGCCTTCAACACAATACCCCACTCGGGCATCATAGACAAGCTCACCAGCTTAAATGTAAACCCATATGTCATAAGATGGGTTGCAAACTGGCTCAAGGACAGAATCCACAAGGTCAGAATTGCTGGAGCCATGTCAGACTCTAAGCCAGTCACAAGCGGTGTCCCACAGGGCTCAGTCCTGGGACCCCTCTTGTTCGGCATTTATTTTTCCGAGGTGCAAGCAAACATAGGAGGATTGTGGCTAACAAAGTTCGCAGATGACTGCAAATTGGGCGCCATAATTGATACTCCAGCGGGCACAGGCATCCTTCAGAAAGGCCTCATAGAAACGGATAACTGGTGCCAGAGCCATGACCTTAAACTGAACGCCAAAAAGTGCATAGTCATACCCTTTGGGAAAAACAAAGTACCCACAAATTACCACATAGGTGGTAATCCATTAAGTACGGAAGAAGTAATCAGGGACCTAGGGACCCAAGTTGACAGCAACCTCCCATTTGACACTCACGTTGCCAAGGTGGTTAGGAAGACCTTCTATATTACCCACCTTATCATGAAAGGATTCACATCTAGATCAAGAGAGGTCATTGTGCCCCTATACTCTTCCCTTATCAGGCTCATAATTGAGTACAATGCCCTATTTGGGATGTACCTTACCCGACACCTGCAGCAGTTAGAAAGACCCCAAAAGTACCTCACCAAGAGGATCAAGGGTCTCAAACATATGTCATATGCTGCCCGGAAGAAGAAACTCCAGCTCTATTCAGTCGCATACTGCCTACTCAGAGGCGATCTATGCCTGATGTACAAGGCCATGTCCAATCTGGAATTAATGGACATGCTCCACCTCAGAAAATCCAAATCCACCAGAGCCACGAGAGCGAGAGATTTGAACTTCAACACAGAAATAAATAGGACATGCTGGAGGGACAGATTCATAACCCAGAGGCTCCCTACACTCTGGAACAGAATCCCAGTCCATGTTAGGCAGAGCCCCTCACTGACTCTCTTCAAGAGAAATCTTGACGAGTGGATGGGAGATCGTAGGTTTACCCCGGGGGTCATCTCTGTGTCACTACTAGACAGAGGCACAGTAAACTAAACCTAAAATGGGCATAGTATTCTCATTCCATGGGGTGGCAAAAGCCACACACACTCGGGCTAGGCTTATAAATGCCCTAGGGCAGATAGCCTAGTATGAACCTATGAACCTATAATCCTATTAAGACCAGTAACTGTTAGGAACTATTCCAAGGCAAATTACCTATTATTAAGTGATGGTTTGTCAAAATTCAGTGAACCTCCAAACCTTGAGAACAGAAAGTCTGTACAACCCTATCAATGGCTGCATAGAGACTGCTGTACCTACCAGAAGTAAGCCCAGAACTAGCCCCAGACACAAACACCCTGGTGGCATCCCAAGTTAGTTAGTTAGTGACGATTACCAGGAAAGTCCGAATGGATAAAAGCCCATTTTCTGCAGAGGCCTGGGAAGAAAAGCTCCAGATTATTACAAAACATTTTAAGAACAATAATTATACAATCTTCAAAAATAAAACAAAAACATCTGCAGTTTAAATAAATATAACAAATTAGGCATAATATAAAATAATTATTTAACAGTATGTACAACAAAAGGAAAAATATGACAAAAATCAGGAAGGGTAATTCGCATAAAGATAAAAACGTTCTCATCAAAGTAAATAGGCAACTAAAAAGGCTAATTAGATCAAGCAAAGTTAAGATATCCTCCCAGGTAAAAGATAACCATAAGGATTTATACAGCTATGTCAGAAACCTCAAGGGCAGCAAACAGCAATATGCTGAACTGGTGGTTAACGGTGCCATATTCACCAAACCTGGTGATGTAGCGAACTTGTTAGGGGACAAATTCACCCTTGCCCCCAGCTATCCCCCCAGTAATACACTCACACTTAACCCCTCCAACTGTAAATAGGGAGCATGTACTAGCTGCACTCACTAAATCCAAAGACACAGCTTCGAGTGGCCCAAATAACATCCCAGGATGCCAACTGAATAGAATAAAATATGACTTATTAGGACTCCTAGAGTCATTATTTAACTGTAGTCCTAAAACAGGCTATGTGCCATGTGACTGAAGGACTGCAATGGTCATCCTCATCATAAGGGAGGACCTTCAAGAGATTATGGAAACTACAGACCCATTAGTCTGACTAGTCTTATTTGCAAAGTCATAGAAATAATTATCATGGAAATTATCAACAAGGACATAGGAGACCTCCAGGCACTGGATCTATCCTAGTTTGGCTGTGTCAAAGGAAGGTCATGCTTAATGAATCTTATGGACTTTTTTGAAAAGGTTGCTGAGGCAATGGATGAGGGGAAAATGGTGCATAATGCCTACCTAGATCTTACTAAGGCATCTGATACAATATCCCACTCTGGCGCTACCAACAAACTTACAGAACTAGGTATAAATAAACCCTTTTATAACATTCTGTATAGCTAGGTGGCTCACCAATAGGACCCAGTTGATTAGAATCAGTGAGTCTACTTCCACATAGAGGCCGGTCACCAGCGGAGTCCCCCAGGACTCTGTGCTACGCCTACTCCTCTTTGTCCTCTACTTCTCAGATGTAAAAGCTAAGGTCAAAGATAACTGCAAACTGGGAGCAGTCATTGAATCTTCCCAAGATGAGAATACTCTTCAGGAAGGTGTAATACAAATGTTTGGTGCCAAAGCCATGGCTTAAAACTCAGTAACAAAGAATGCATTACAGTACCTTTGGCGAAGTCTGTCAGCCCCATGTAACAACATTATCAATAAAATACCCTTAACAGTTGATTCACTAGTCAGGGATCTGGGATCTCATGTAGCTAGTAACCTAGTCTTTGACCAAAATGTGTCCAAGGTAGTAAGAAAATCCTTCTATGTTGCTTATTGTATAAGAAAGGGCATGGCATCTAGGTCCAGAGAGAGCATCATACCACTGTACTTGGCTCTCATCAGGCCCATCATTGAGTATAATGCACCCTTCAGAATGTACCTGATCAGACAAATGGAACAGCTGGAATGTCCACAAAGGTTCCTTACAAAAAGAATACAGGGAGTAAACACAACATCCTATGTAGATTGCCTCAAAGCCCTGTCTCTTACTCAGTATCATACAGACTTCTGAAAAGTGATCTTTGCCTGGCATACAAGAAATCCCTCGACCCTGTTTTGATGAATCTTTTGCACAAATACAAATCAAACAGCATCAAAACTACTAAACTAAAAGACCTAAATGTTGCCTGCAATGTAAATAGCATGTTAGAAAGACAGATATGTTTCTGAGAGAATTCCCTTTCTATGGAACAGGCTCCCAGTCCTTATGAAGCAGGGTTCCGCCTTATCCCTATCCCTGTTTAAGCATAACTTGGACCAATGGATGGGTAATCGGAAAGTCACCCCTGGTCTGGCTCCTATGTCTCTGATGGACAGAGGCAGTCAGTAAACCACACCTTCTAAATCAAATATAATTCAAATTTGTGGGTCACATTTGGGTTACATGGCTAGGCTTTTAAGGGCTGTGATGATCATTAGCCTAGTATACACCTATGAACCTGCCTTTGGGAATAATATGTAAATTCTGTCCTAGTTCCTACTACCAATTTTGTATCTTCCATACAAAATATTTTGATAAATTTCTTCAAAAATCTGCCTTGGTTTGTTATATTTCCCCTCCTAGGTCCCCTGATACATCATCACTATTGCAAATCAAGTTCCAGTCACCACCTATAAGTAATATTCCCTGCTCAAATCTGATTATTTCTCCCAAATGTTTCTTACGCTTCATAATAGCAGATGTTTGGTGAGTATAAATACAGGCCAGCATAATCCTCCTCCCTTGACAATAGCCTGCACCACCACAAATCTGCCATTATTGTATTTTTTCTTCTTCTTCTTTCACTATTTGAGCCAGTCTAACAATCAGTATTATTACTCCCCTTTTCCATTGTCCCTGATACTCTACTGAATAGCCCTCCTGAAGTACTTTCTTGTCAGATTAACACTCTTATTAATTTCTAAATGTGTATGCGTCTCCTGCAATATTGCTATTTGCACTCTGCATTTCTTAATATAATTCAGTGCTCCTTCCTTTTTGTTTATATTTGTAAGGTCATTTACATTCCAAGGTAGTACGGATAGGGTAGCCAGTATGATAAAACATGTTGTTCCCACCTATTTATTATACATGGCAGTTTTATTTCCAACTTTTATTTTACATGCATACAGTGTTTGACAGGCTGATCTTTTATACAGTTATTTCTTATCTCATTTTGAACCTGTGTCACATTTTTTAGAACACCCCCTTCATCTATCAACATATAATAAACCCACAAAACTATGTACATCTTTAAAAAATAATTTAATCCTCCAGATAGGAACAATTGCCTCAATTTGGCATCTGCATCCACAGGCATCACCTAACCTAAAATTAAGGTTATACAAGTTGAAGAACACGTTACTGCCTATGTTCCCACTTACACTGATTGTTGCCTCTTCTTTCCTTATCTCTTCCCCTCTTTCAGATAGGAAAATCAGCTTGTACGCTTTTAGAAAATATTAACATTTAACCCTAATCAAAATGTTTATAAATAGAACTAAATTATGCACCAGTCTGTTAAATGCATTAATGTGTTAAGGCTGCTAGGAAATCCATCATCATCCTGATGTACTCAGTTAAGTTTGAAACATTTTTGAAACACCTGTTCTTGACAAGCCTCTTACTCAGCCAATATTTTCTTCATTTCAACCTCTGATTTTTGCAGTTTTTAGAATAGGAAGTAGAGGTGAAACATAGTACTGATATTAGAGAAACTATGCAGACATTAGAGTAATTGAACTGAGTCAACTGATTGTGCTTGTTTGTTTTAAGGGCTGGAGATTCCAGGTGTGTTGTGGGAGGAAATAGGCACTGATAAATTGGATGACCTAGGAAAGTGGCTGGGGAATTGGGGTAGGAAAGGAGTGACGCAGGCTACGGCTTGCACATCAGCAGAAGATAATTTGTCTGAGTATGTGCACTATCAGCCTGTGTGAAATTACAGGGTAAGAGAACAAGTAGTTAGAAGTGAAAGTTTAGTGGTTCTGACTAGTATATTTACTGACAATGTTTTTAGATGTTAGTGTGCTACTGTTAGTTCAGAATATGAATGTAGGACTTGAGGTAGCATACTATGGTTAAAGAGAAGGGACTTGCTGTATCAAAATTTTCCATGTTGGAAATTGGAGGGAAGCAGAACTACAAAGGCTGTCATGGATCTTTCCGTGACATTGTTAATAAAACAGTGTGTAGCAGAAAGTGAGAGAGAACATTATTTTAATGTCTGTCAGTTAAATTAGCTATGATTCCATATAACACCAGCTAGAATGCTTTTCCTATATAAAAAAACAGATTTACGATTGTAAATATCATTATAGCATGTGACGATATATGTCAATTTCTGATAGCTTGTTATTGGCAGCTTAACTGGTTACATCAGGATGATGATGGGGTTTTCAATTAGTTATAAAAGAGATGTGTTTTTATTTGTGCAACTTTCTGTCTCTTCGTAAAGGAGGAGGTAGGCAGTGGTTTATTGACTGCAGACAGTGGGACAGAATCTGTTATGACAGAAGAAGAGGTAGATAGCAGGGCAAGAGACTAGGGAAGAGATTGAAACCTATGTGGTGGACATCCTCTATCAGCAGGCTTTACAACAAAAGGAAGAAACTGTTGTCCAAGGGTAAAAAGGCACACATTTGCAATTGGAAAAACTCCCTCCTTAGCCTCAACAAGCAGATTAGATCACTAGTGAAAACCTCCAAACCCAGTTATGAATTGAAACTAGCCTCCAAAACAAAAGCTACCACAAAGCCTTTTTCAGTTAAGTCAGAAATCTCCATGGCAAAGCCCAGGGTTGTTCCGAATTAGTTCTTAAAGGGACCACTTACACTGATCCTGTTGACTTAGCCAACCTGCTAGCAGATAGGCTCAGCTCAAACTTCATCCCCCTGTCCCCCCAAAGGCCCATTCAGCATCTGTGATACTTGTCACGCACCTCATATCTCCATAGATCAAGTGTTAAAGGCCCTATCCAAGGCAAAAGAACACAGCTTCCATGGTACCTGATAGTATCCCAGGCTGTAGTCTGCAACATCTCCAGCAAAAACTAGCATCGCCATTGAGCATTCTGTTCAACCAAAGCCTAAGTACAGGCTTCATTCCAGCAGAGTGGAAACCTGCCATTGTCATCCCTTTGCATAAAGGTGGTGCCACTACTGACCCTGGAAACTATCGCCCCATTCACTTGACAGGTCTGATATGTAAGGCCATGGAGCATATTATTATGGACCTCATAAACAAGGACATAGGCAATCTCCAAGCACTTGATCCCACCCAGTTCTGATTTATCAAGGGCAGATCTTGCCTGTTGAACCTAGTTGACTTTTTTGAGATGGTCACTAATGCACTGGATGAGGAAAATTTAGTACATACAGCTTACCTTGACTTGGCCAAAGTCTTTGACACAATACCCACTCGGACATCATCGAAAAGCTAACACAACTTGGCATCAGTCCCTATCTCATCAGGTGGGTGGCCAGCTGGCTCACTGATAGTACCCACAAGGTCAAAATAGGTGCCACCACCTCCGACAGCAGACCTATCACTAATGGTGTCCCCCAGGGATCTGTCTTGGGACCCCTGTTGTTTGGAATCTACTTCTCAGAGGTCCAGGCAAAGACAAAAGGCCTGTGGCTGACCAAGTTTGTGGATGACTGTAAATTGGGTGCTGTCATTGACTCCCCAAATGATGTTAACATACTTCAAGAGGGTCTCACAGCAACAAATGACTGGTGTTAAAGTCATGGCCTTAAGTTAAATGCAAAAAAATGTATCATCATACCATTCAGCAAAAACATGGTCCCTACTGATTACCACATTAACAGCAATGCCCTAAGCACACAACCTGTGGTGAGAGACCTGGGTACACAGGTTGAAAACAGTCTCACATTTGACCATAATGTAGCAGCAGTGGTCATAAAAGCCTTTTACTTAGTAAAGGGAGTGCATCCAGAAAAAAGGAGGTTATTACCTATCTGCACTTCTCCCCCATTAGGCCAATAATTGAGTACAACACTCAATTTGGTATGCACCTCTCGAAACACTTGCACCAACTGGAAAGGCCACAGAAATACTTCACAAAGAGAATCCATGGCCTCCAACATCTGTCCTATGTGGACAACCTCAAATCACTATCACTCTACTATGTATTGTACAGATTGCTCAGAGGTGATCTGTATCTCGCCTACAAGGCAATCTCAGACCCTGCTCTACTAGAGATGCTCCATGTCTGTAAGTCTAACTCCTCTCATAGTACCCAGTTGAAAGGCTTAAATCTAATATGTGATATTAACGAAACCTGCTGGAGAGACAGGTTTCTGTCCCAGAGGCTGCTCCGTCTCTGTAATAGACTCCCAATACACGTCAAACAAAGTACGTCACTGACCCTGTTTAAGTGCAAACTTGATGAGTGGATGGGTAACCACAAATTTGTCCCAGGGGTTACACCTGTGTCCCTTATTGACAGGGGTGACAGGTGCTGATTGACTTTTTTTTTGGGGGGATAAACTCTTCGCTAGGGTTGTAAGGATCCCAAAGCCATTAGCCTAGTAATCTTCTGTGATCCTATAATAGCTAGGAGAAAGGTGGGAAGATGGTTAAGAGCATACTAGCCAGTTATTGAAGATGGAAATTAAAGTAAACAGTCTGAGGAACATGAAGTATATCATCACCCTTCTATAATTCCAGTAAAAGCTTTAAATAGAGTCATCAATTGTTTTATAGTCAAGGCACAACTTACCTCTAAAATATCTGTATATCTGGTAGTTATCGATGCTTTCCTTGGAGTATGCTCTGCCGGTAATACTTCAGGATCTACCTGAATATGCTAAACTCCTGAGAGAAGGCCAGAACAGTAAGCAAATCATCATACGGATAAAGCAGATTACCATTCTGTGCATTCAGATTATACATTTTTCCACAGTACCAAACATCTGTCAAGTCACATGATTCAACATAGTCCAAGCACTAACTATATCAAAAGCATAGAAATGAGTCCTGCATTTGTTCTTATACATACAACCATCATTTTCTGAACCAGTGATGTTATATGATGATTTGATCTCTGACTTTGGTTTACTTACATTTTAGTGTTTGAAATGGGAGCAGACAATACATTACACCTTTTGCTGGCATCTGTTACAAACACAAAACTTTGTGATTAGTCTGACATCCTCAGACCAGGTTTTTGACTGATTCTGTTAACAAATACTTTCTGTACCATAGGTTCATAGGTTCATAGGTTCATACTAGGCTATCTGCCCTAGGGCATTTATAAGCCCAGCCAAAGTGTGTGTGGCTTTCACCACCCCTTAGGATGAGAATACTATATCCATTAGTTTGCTGTGCCTCTGTCCAGCAGTGACACAGAGATGATTCCCGGGGTAAACCTACGATCTCCCATCCACTCGTCAAGATTTCTCTTGAACAGAGTCAGTGAGGGGCTCTGCCTCACATGGACTGGGATTCTGTTCCATAGTGTAGGGAGTCTCTGGGTGATGAATCTGTCCCTCCAGCACGTCCTATTTATATCCGTGTTGAGGTTTAAGTCTCTTGCTCTCGTGGCTCTGGTGGATTTGGATTTTTTGAGGTGGAGCATGTCCATTAATTCGGGTTGGACATGGCCTTGTATGTCAGGCACAGATCACCTCTGAGCAGACGGTATGCGACTGAATAGAGCTGGAGTTTCTTCAGTCGGGCATCATATGACATATGTTTGAGCCCCTTTATCCTTTTGGTGAGGAACTTTTGGGGTCTTTCCAACTGCTGCAGGTGTCGGGTAAGGTACATTCGAATGGGGCGTTGTACTCAATCATTGGTCTGATAAGTGAAGAGTACAGGGGTACAATGACCTCTCCTGATCTGGATGTGAATCCCTTCATGATCAGGTGGGCAATGTAGAAGGTCTTCCTAACCACTTTGGCAATGTGAGTGTCAAAAGAGAGGTTACTGTCAACTTGGGTCCCCAGGTCCCTGATAACTTCTTCCGTGTTTAATGGATTACCACCTATGTGGTAATTAGGGGTTACCTTGTTTTTCCCAAAGGGTATGACTATACATTTTTGGCATTTAGCTTAAGGCCATGGCTCTGGCACCAGTTATCCATTTCTATGAGACCTCTCTGGAGGATGTCTGTGTCTGATGGAGTGTCAATTATGGTGCCCAGTTTGCAGTCATCTGCAAATTTTGTCAGCCACAATCCCCTATGTTTGCCTGCACTTCAGAAAAATAAATGCCGAACAAGAGGGGCCCAGGACTGAGCCCTGTGGGACACCGCCGTGACCGGCTTAGAGTCTGACATGGCACCAGCAACTCTAACCCTATGTGTTCTGTCCTTGAGCCAGTTTGCAACCCATCTTGTGACATATGGGTTTACATCTAAGCTGGTGAGCTTTTCTATGATGCCCGAGTGGGGTATTGTGTTGAACGCTTTTGCTAGGTCAAGGTAGGCTGTGTGAACTGCCTTACCCTCATCAATGGCCTTAGTGACTGTTTCAAAAATGTCGACCAAGTTCAAGAGGCAGGATCTGCCCTTGACAAAGCCAAATTGGGTAGGATCCAGTGTCTGTAGGTCCCCAATGTCTTTATTTATGAGTTCCATTATGATCCTCTCCATAGCTTTGCAGACAAGGCTCGTCAAGCTTATGGGGCGGTAATTTCCAGGGTCCGTAGAAGCACCGCCTTTGTGGAGTGGGACCACAGTTGCCGTACGCCATTCTTTGGGCACGTATCCTGTAGTAAGGCTAAGATTAAACAGCAGCCTTATGTGTGGGTTTAGTTCCTCATTGAGTTCATGTAGCACACAGCCGGGGACACCGTCCGGTCCCATTGATGCTGTGTTTTTTTGCTTTAGAGAGAGCAGCTCTCACCTGGGCATCTGAGATGTTTGGGAGGTTAGACTCTGGTGGGATAGATATTTCTCCTTTTGGGGGGGAGGGAGGGGAGAAATTTGCACTGAACCTGTCTGCCAGTATGTTGGCAATGTCTGTGGGATCAGTGATTTTTATCATTTTGGACTAATTCTGAGCATATCTGGGAGTTTCCACCCAGGTTTCTAACATAGCTAAAGAAGGCCTTATGATTGTCTTTTGTGTCATTAGCGATTTTTCTCTCAAAGTTGGCCTTGGATGATTTTATGAGTGATCGTAGTTTTTTGCTAGTATTGATCAGAGATGCCTTCCCTTTTAGGGATTTTGCTCTGTCATGTAGTAGCTTTCTCCTCTTGTTGTAGAGTTTGTTTATGGCTGGGGTCCACCAGACCGGGCGCTTGCCTTTGGTGGAAAGGGTCTTGATTTTATTAGGGATTGCTTGATCCATACATTCCTGGAGGTGCTCGTAGAAGGCATTTGTAAGGGTTTCAGCAGCGTGGGTTGTGGTTTCCACTGGCTCGGGGGCCTTGAAGGATACCACTCCAGTTTGAAGAAGTGTGAAGTTTGCTTTTGAGAAGTTCTTCACTGTGGTCTTTTTTGCTGGGGGTGGATGTTAGCTCTCTGCAACTTTTCAACACATTGTACACAGACAACTCATTTTCATGATTTTGTTACACAGCATGAAACCTAATCAGCAAAAAAAATAGTTTTACATATCTTAGCAAAGTAACTCGTCTTCCCACAGCTTCTGACATACCTGATTAACCACTGTGCATTTCTTTTTTATCATGCTTACAGTGTCATTTCTTGCTGAATGTACCAATGTTTCTCTGGCTTTTCATGCTTCTAATGGCGTTCACTAATCAGTTTTGTTCTATCTTAGCTTATTTTACATTTTACAGCCAACTTTGCACAGTTACAAGTACATAAGTCAGTTCTTTTCAGCTAAACTAAATTTTTAATATAATACTTCATCATGAAACACTTGGCAAAATGGCAACAGTGTAATTTCATTCATTTTGTACGCAACAGTCATTTCATTTAATGTTAAACTTTAAAAGTTACTTTCTGATACCACCGTGACTCACTCCTATACTAATAAATTGTGTAACTCACCAAATGCAAAGTCTTGGATCTTATTTAACTCAGTAACATAAGCATCAGTAGTTTCTTTGAATTCTTGTCTTTCGTGGAAGGTTGGGTGCTGGGCTGGAAACTTGACACCATAAAACTCCACTGCCAATCATGAGCGGACAGGTGATCCGCTGTGGCGACCCCTAACTGGGAAAAAGCCGAAAGAAGAAGTTTCTTTGAATTCTTGTGCACTCGTGAAAAACAACTTATAAATATTCGAAAGACTTTCATTTGCTCACAGTAACTCTGAAACGTATTCTTTGTGTGGAACACTGTTGCTGTCATTACTTTAGAGATCTTTGCTGCTGGCATGGTACAAATTCTGGCCTGAAATTCAGAAATCAGTAAGCCCCAGACAGGCTTATGACACTTTACGTTGGCTGTCTTCACATACTGGTCTT
Source organism: Protopterus annectens (assembly GCF_019279795.1). NCBI lineage: Eukaryota > Metazoa > Chordata > Ceratodontiformes > Protopteridae > Protopterus > Protopterus annectens. Next base: position 1,703,485,191 of record NC_056732.1, read on the forward strand.
CCCATGCCAGCTTTAGTTTTTCCTTGCCAGGTACAAGTTCACTACAAGAAAGCAGGTCACAGTCTGGTGTACATCCAGGACAACAGCTGAGGAGCATTGAGTAATAATTACCATGCTGGGGATCTTTTTTTTTTTTTTTTTTTTTTTTATTTCCTAACTTTATGTTGAAGAGTATTTTGTTTGTGAGCAGCCATCTAGGAAATAGACTGCAAGAGATGAAGATTCAGGGTATTTCCACTATTGAGATGACTACCTGATACAATTGTAAGTGCCAAATACCATTTAAAGACTTTCACATTCAAGCAATTTTGAGATGCATGCCCTTAGGAAGAAGGAGGAGGAGACCCTTGAACTTTTTGTTCATCAGAAACCACTAGGTTTGAGGGACTCTGGTCTGTGGAGGTGCTTGACCAACCCTGAGCTATGACCCCTGTCACCACTGAGGCCTCAGATGTGGCTTTCCAGAAGTCATTATGGCACTGGCTCCTTGTGTGTCATGCTGAATTAAAGAACAGGCCCAAAATTCTCATTCAGACACTGTCCCCTTTCAATATCCACTTCAGAATGCTATTATGTTATCAAGAAATGAGAGAGCAGAATTCCCACAGTGATTCCAGAGGATGCCCATAACCTCAAGTTGGAATCTAGGGACATCACCCTAGGATTTACAAATCCTGTGGCAGATTACCACTCTCATAACACCCCAGCATCTAAAACTAAGGCACTTTTTATGCCTGGACAGCAGCGTCTATGCATTTCATCTTCCCATGGCCCCAACAAGCTTCCTTCTTAGGATCATTATATGTTGGCTAAGGTTTTTTTTCCAATTCCTTTGTAGCCTACAGCCAGATTCTAAATAGCCCTCTGTGTCTGGAGACACTCATAAAAGGAAGAGAGGGATGTTCTTCATGTTTCAGTGTTGCAGTCATCACATCTGGGTTATCTGCCTGCAGGTAGCCTTCAGCCAGCCTGAATACCAGAGTCTTCGGATTTCTGCATCAGATTCTGTCGCTTCTTCCATGATGTCAGGTCATAAGGGGTATAAAACATGCAGCTGATGCCATTACATCAGTCTTTCTTGCCATGCGGTGCTCGAAGCAGAAGCAGTTTGCAAGTGCATGTCGGCCAACTCCTGAAATTTTTGTTTTCAAATTTCAGACCTGAAGTCTTCAAAAAGATTAGTACCCCATTGGGGATCCTTTTTTCTTATTCTAACTGGTGTCAGAAAAAATTAGCAATTGTCTTGCCTGTGGAAAGCAAATACCTCATAGACATTTTCATTCTTACTGCGTCACCTGTTTAGACCCAGACCACGACATCCCTCGCTGTCAGTTTTGTTTCGTGTTCAATGCCCAAACTGTTCATTATAGGGCAATTTTTATAAGTTCATAGGTTGGTACTAGGCTATCAGCCCTAGGGCCTATACAAGCCTAACCGTAACAATTCCTTGGATGTTTCTTCCCACACTATTTACTTCCCTGGACCCCTGTCTAGCAGGGCGACTGACGTGATCCCCGGGGTGAATTTCCTTTCTCCCATCCAATCATCAAGGTTCCTTTTGAAGAGGGCCAAAGAGGCACTCTGCTTGACATGTATGGGCAATCTATTCCAGAGTCTGGGGAGTCTCTGGGTCAGGAACCTATCCCTCCAGCATGTTTTGTTTATTGTGATGACAAGGTTTAGATCCCTGGAGCATGTGGCTCTGAGGGATTGGGATTTCTTTAAGTGTAGCATGTCCAACAGCTCTGGGTTTGACATGGCCTTGTATGTTAAGCAGAGATCACCTCTGAGTAGACGATATGCAACAGTGTATAGCTGGAGTTTTTTTAAGGCAGTTAGCGTAGGGCATCTGCTTTAGGCCTGTGATTCTTTTAGTGAGGTATTTCTGCGGCCTTTCCAGTTGTTGCAGATGTCTTGAGAGGTACATACCAAATGGGGTGTTGTATTCTATAATGGGTCTAATGAGGGATGAGTACAGTAGGACAATGGCCTCCTTTTTTCTGGATGAAAAGCCCTTAGTGATGAGGTGTGCCACATAGAAGGATTTCCTGACTGTTGTGGCGATGTGGTTATCAAAGGTGAGACCACTGTCCACCTGTGTCCCTAAGTCTCTTATCACACTTTCAGTGTTTAGTGTACTGCCACCTATATGGTAATTCACGGATACATGTTTTTTCCCAAAGGGGATAACTATACATTTCTTGGCATTGAGCTTGAGCCCATGAGATACATCTGTTTCTGTAATGCCCTTTTGTAGAGTATCCACATCATTTGTGGATTCAATAATAGCTCCCAGTTTGCAGTCATCTGCGAACTTTGTTAGCCAGAGTCCCTTAATGTTGGCCCGTACTTCTGAGAAGTAGATGCCAAACAAGAGCGGTCCCAGTACTGAACCCTGAGGTACTCCACTTGTCACTTGTATGGAGCCAGATTTGGAGTCGGCTACTTTTACAGTGTGGGTTCTATCAGTAAGCCAGTTAGCAACCCATTGGGTGATGTAGGGATTAATGCCCAGCTTAGTAAGTTTATCTATGATTCCAGAGTGGGGGATGGTGTCAAAGGCCTTGGCAAGGTCTAGATAGGCTGTGTGGACCACCTTACCCTTGTCCATGGCTCTGGAGACTCATTCGAAGAAGTCAGTCAGGTTCAGGAGACAAGATCAGCCCTTCACAAACCCAAACTGGGTGGGGTCCAGTGTTTGAAGGTTGCCAATGTATTTTTTTATAAGTTCCATGATAATACGCTCCATGGCCTTGCAGATAAGTCTCGTCAGACTGATGGAACGGTAGTTTCCGAGATCCAAGGTGGATCCCCCTTGTGGAGTGGGATAACTGTAGCTCTACACCACTCAGTGGGCACTAAACCTGAGGTGAGGCTATGATTAAACATGACAGTTAGGTGAGGTGCCAGTTCATATTGTAGTTCATGTAGTACACAGCCCGGGATGTCATCTGGTCCCATGGATGCTGTATTCTTAGCTTTGGAGAGTGCGTTTTTTACCTGTGTGGCCATTATTACCGGAATTTGGCAATCTTCCGGTATTGAGATGGGCCATTTAGGGGGTGAAGTTGGCACTGAATCGATCTGCCAGAATATTGGCAATATCCTTGGGATCAGTATATTTAATGCCATTCTGTTTTAGCTCAGAGCAGATCTGAGCATTGCCATTTACATTCTTGACATAGTTATAGAATGCCTTGTGGTTGTCTTTGGAATCTTTGACAATTTTATTTTCGTAACTAGCTTTGGAGGATTTTATGAGGGATCTCAGTTTCTTACTGAGGCGGGTAAGGAAGTTTTTTGCATCCTGGGATTTTCCTCTTTTCTGCAACAGTTTCTTCCTTTTGTTGTAAAGTTTGTTTATGGCAGGGGAGCACCAGATTAGCTTTCATTTTTTGGATGAGAGCATCTTGGTTCTATTTGGGATGGCACGATTCATGCATGAGTGGATGTGCTCGTACAGTGCCTTAGTGTAGGATTCAGCAGTCAAACTTTCAGTTCCCGTCTGCATGGGTGTCATGAAGTTTGTCACTGCTGACTTGAGTAGCATGAAGTTGGCTTTGGAGAAGTTTTTTATGGAGGTTTCCTTAATGGGGGGTGGGGGTGGGATGTGGATGTTAAGGGTGAATAGCTTATGGTCAGACCTGATAACGAGGGGGTGACCATAGATGTGGAGCATTGATTTCTCATGTTGGTAATGACCAGGTCTAGGATATTGGAGCCCCTGGTGGGACTATGGATTAGTTGATCCAGGGCATTGGAATTTATGAATTCCAAGAACCGTTGGGCCAAGGTGTTGGTACATGAGTAGTTTTCCCAGTTAATGGCAGGGTAGTTAAAATCAGCCAGTATTATTTATTTATTTTATTTTACATTTGTTGACCGGGCTAGTCTAACTGGACATAAATATCCGTTTTCAGTAGAGGCCTGGGGAGAAAAGCTCCAGTACAGACAATAAACAATGATTTATTACATAAAGCATAATATGAGTAAACAATACAAGGTAGAATGAAAAATAAGTTTCAACACAAAACAAATAGTAAAAATAGGAGATGAATTTATACTACATACTACTATATTATACTTATAAAAACAGTAACAGTAACAAATAACACAAAATGAAGTTACACAGGCAGATAAAAAGATTTCTGGTAAAGCCTAATTCTTAGATATAACTCTAAAACTCTTGAAAGTTATTGTGAGTAGCTCAGTAAGGGGGATGGGGGGGTAAAAATAGGTGAGTAAGGACATGATTTCAGTCGGGATTTGCACAAGGACACAGCCATTGTGTTTTGAGATGTTCTTTAATGTGTTTTTTGAAAAGAGAGGTAGAGTTTTGATTAGTTATTTCTTGTGGGAGTTGATTCCAGATTTTACCTATGGAATTTGAGAGTAATGCATCCCCAGCTTTATTATATGATTTCGTTAGAGATACTAGGAGTTTATTAGCAGAACGGAGTGTGGCTAGGTTTTTATATGGTATGATCAGTTTTGTAAGGCTAGGGGTGACATCAGGGTAGTAAAGGGTCTTATGAATGATGAGTAGTTGTTGATAGAGTAAGTGGTTATTTAGCTCTAACCAGTTTAGAAGTTTGAGGTTAAGACAATGGTGAGTTTGTTGGGGAGTAGCAGTAATGAATCTGGCTATGCTATTGTAGCAGATAGAGAGTTTGGTAGTGTTATTTTTGGATAAGTTAGTGTAGATAGGTGAGGCATAGAAGAGGGTGGAGATCAGGTGTGTTTGAGCAATGGTTTTTCTAGCTTCTGGGGTAAGAAAGGGTTTAATTCTGTAGAGTGTTCCAATTTTTTTGTTGACAGTTTTAATAGTGGTATTACTGTGTTCATCATAATTGAGATGGTTATCAATAGTTACACCTAGCAGTCGAGTGGTCTTATCAGGGTTTATACTGGTTGCATTATTTGAGGAGATAGTAAAGAGAGGTGTGGGAGATTTATGAGTGGGAGTAAAGAGAAGAAGCTTAGTTTTTTTGGGGTTAAGGAGGAGGCAGTGTTGCATAAACCAATGTTCGACATATTGGAAGACTGTTTGGGTGAGGGACTGGAGGGAGGGAATATTTTTAGCAGTGCAGATTAATGTTGAGTCATCAGCATATTGAATGCAGGTGGCTTGTGGTATATTCAGATGTAGGTCATTGATGAATAAAATAAAAAGAAGGGGACCTAGGATTGAACCTTGTGGAACACCAATATTTACTGGGACTAAGGAAGATAGGTTGTTCTCCCAAAGGACTGCTTGTTGCCTGTTATGGAGATAGCTCCTAAACCACTGTAGTGAGTGTGGGCTAAGAGAATAAAGGTTTAGTTTGTCAAGAAGTATATTATGGTTAACCATATCAAAGGCTTTGGACAGATCTATGAAAAGTGCTGAGGAGAAGCAATTATTGTTTCTATTATTGTTTATGGAATCAGAGAAGGAAAGGAGGGCAGTTGTCGTGCTGTGGAATGGTCTAAACCCATGTTGACAGTTGGCTAGAAGTTTGTTTTGAAGAAGGTAGTTAAGAATTTGTTTGTGAACACATCTTTCCATAATCTTGGCGAATGGGAAAAGTAAGGCAATAGGGCGAAAATTTGAGAGATCAGTTGATGAGCCTCCTTTATGTAGGGGAATTATATGAGATATTTTCCATAAGGTGGGGATTGTTCCTTCAGTGATTGTCCTATTTATCAGTATGGAGACTGGATAATTGATAGCTTTAGCAGCTATTTGTAGGTATTCAGATGGGAGTTGGTCAGCAGATGGGGTGCAAGGTTTGAGTTTCTTAAGAAGCTTATAAATAAGAGATGTAGCAACGGGTTGAATTTGAAAGTTCTTAGTCGAGGGTAGAGAGGTATTTGGTAAGGATGCAGTCGGTGTAGGTAATGAGTTAGCTAGGGATTGAATGGCTTCTGTGAAATACTTATTAAAGGTATCAGGGATCTGTGTGGCATTGTTGAGGTGAAAGCCTGTAGGGGTAGGAGTAGTTGCATGTCCTGGTTTAAGAAGTTTATTGACTCTTGTCCAGAATTTTTGAGGGTTTTTTTGACTACTTTGTTGCAGGTGAAGATAATATTCCTTTTTATCTCTAACAGTATCTTTTTTGGTGGCATTTCTTAATTGTTTGAAGAGGAGATGATCAGATGGACATTTAGTAGCTCTCCATTTGGCCCAGATTTTATTTCTGAGGATCATTTTATCTTTTGTTTGTTTAGAAAGCCATGGAGCAGCTTTGGATCTTATTCTAGTAGAGTGAAAAGGGGCATGATGATCAAGGATTTGAAGAAAGTTTGTATTAAAGTAGGTCACTGCTTTATTAAGTTCAAGGTGAGTTAGTGGTGACCAGTCACAAGCTTGCAATTTAGTAATGAAATTTTCAGGGTTAAAGAACTTTTTCGATCGGGATGTTCTTAGTTTATGAGTATCTGGACTATTCACTTTTTGTCTTGTGACATATGTAAGCATATGGCCACTGATATTATCAGGAAGGGTTCCTGGAGTGTAACTGCTGGGGTGGTTATTAATAAGGATCCAATCAAGAGTTGTTTCTTTTCTATTTTGTTTATGGATTCTAGTAGGAGTTGTTATTAATTGCTGATAACGAGGGGGTTCTATCTTAATATTTTCCAGTATATTTAGAAAGGTGTAGTGAGAATCTTGGGGTATGGTCGGGGATCTGTAGCAAGCTACAATTTGGATTGCAGTCTTACCTAGTGTTAGTTGCACCTGGAGAATTTCAGACGCATTGTGTTGGGCAGCTAGCCTGGTGGTGTGAATATCCTTGTTGAATATTGATACTCCTCCAACTTTAGTGTTTCAGTCCTGGTTTGGTGGCCAAAAAGTGTGGTAAGAGTTGTAGCCTGGTATTGCAGGGGTGCTCTCTGGAGCCTTGAACCAGGTCTCAGTTACTGCATAGATATCGATGTTCTCCATTTTTAGGAGTGCCTCGAGAGAGTGCATTTTGAGGTTTAGACTTCTAGCATTGAGTAGCTTTACCTTCAGATTTTGCATGCTTGTATCTGTTACAGTGGTGGTTTTATCCTTTGAACTTTACCTAAAAAAGGCACTATAGGGGTGGCAAGAGCCTTAGCCAGTAACCTGAATCCCAGGGGCAACAGGTGCAGACCATCTCTGGCAAAGCATTGTGGTTTGTCAATCATGCCGTCCCAGGCAGACAGATATTGGATCCCCTTTGAATGACACCAGAAGCTTAGCCAATTGTTGAAGTCAGTCATTTTTTCCTTATATTGTGGTATCATTCTGTGCGAAGGCAGGATGCTACTCAGGGCTGGGGTCATACCTGCCTGGGCCACATGATCCGAGAGCTCTTCCATGTCTCTTTTCATGTAGTCCAGGGAGCTACGTCTCAAGTCATTCACTCCAACATGGACAATTTGTGTCTTTCGGCTTTTCCCAGTTAGGGGTCGCCACAGCGGAACTCCGGTCCGCTAATGATTGGCAGTTGATTTTTACATACCGGCTTACCAGGCCTGATGCACAACCTTCAACGAAGGTACGCCCATTCACACATGTCTCCATGCAGAAGACGCTCTAGCTGAGAATCGAACCGGACAGCATCTTACTGTGAGGCGACAATGCTACCGCAGCACCACCATCGCGGGACACTCCCAACATGGACAATGACAGAGTCATATTTGTACTTGTTGTGGAGTGACTTGAGTGCATGCATTATGTGATGGATCCTGGCACCCGACAAGCAGCTGACTGTAATTTTCTCCTTGTTCAATCTGGTGAGAGGGACATCAGTGTGCCGGACTATAGAGTCACCTATGACTAAGTGTTAGGTACATTGTCTTGCCTTAGGGGCTGTTGCTGGGTGGCACACTGGTGTTGTGAACTATGTGACACTTTGGTTGTCATTGGTGTTTGTTTGCGTTTCAGCTTCAGAGGTCCTTGTTGCTTGGGCAGGTTACAGTTAACGGCCTGTGCATATGTGGATTTAGTGTTGCTATATGTGGGTGTTGGTGGTGTGGGTTTAGAAGGGCCATGTGTTGCTTGAGGTGTAGTGTGGGTGTTAACCTTCTCCTCTTGACTGTCTAGCACAATCTTGGGTGGAGAGAGTTTTGCTTCCGTTTTGGCTATGTAAGTGCATCTCTCACAGGTTGTAGTGTTGGGTGGTAGGAGGAGAGGGTTGTCTGTGTACATGAGGCACTTGCTGCATTGCCCCAGTATGCCCAGATTCACCAGATGGACAGGAGAAATCAACGGAGGCTGACCCTTGGACACGCCTGGTTTGATGCTTTTTTTTTTTTTTTTTTTTTTTGTAAAGTACAGGAGCTGTTTTCCCTTACCTTAGCAAGGTACTTTGCAATTATAGGCTGTTTAGTGCCAACTATTAATTTCTCCTTACTAACAAGGAGAGTTGAGTGTTTGTATCAGTTTAAGGCTTCCTAGTGCTTTCCAGCAGGTATTAGAGAAAGTGTTAGTCACAGGGATGCTTAAAGGTAAGATGAAAAAAATGCACACTGCAGTGTGCACTAGAGAAGTTAGATGTGAAAGTCAGTAACTTAAGTTTTACCTGTTTAAAAAGTTAAGGTTTAGCGGAGAGTTACTATTTTTAAAACAGCAAGATGGGTTGAAAGGGGTGGTCACTTTTGTATTCTGGTACTATGGAATATAGTAGGATGCCCAATAAATTTAAATAGTTGAAGGGGAGGAATTTCAAAAATGATGATTTTGTGATTACTCGCACAAGCCAGTGAAAGTAGTGAGGAAATGAGATATATGGTCAGATTAACATAAGAGGCAGGCAACTAGAAAGACAGTGGTATTTAACAAGACAACTGTAACTGGGTGGGAGGGTAGGAAAATAATTCTGCCTGACTCAGAAGAGAGAGAGAGCTGTGGTCTCTTTTGAAATCAGAATGCAAGTAAAACACAAGGTAATAAAAACAAACCACAGTATTCAAAATATAGACAGGCAATAAAGTAATACAAAATACAAAAAATAAAAGCAAACTAACCTTTCCTTCACAGCAAAGTGTAGCAGAGTCTGGATAAGCCTTTCTGGTAAAGCTCTGAAATGTTTTATTTTACCCCTTAAATAGAAGGTTTACTTCCTAGCTTCACCCCCTCAGTTAACAAATGATTAACCTTAAGTGATCTCTTCTATCTTATGAATGAGTCCTTAATTGATCAGTTCTACTTTCTGCCTGACTCAGTTCTAATTTCTGCCTGACTCAGAAGAGAGAGAGCTGTGATCTCTTTTGAAGTTTTAATATGCTGTTAAAGCAGAATGCAAGTAAAACACAAGGTAAAAAAAACAAACCACAGTATTCGAAATATAGAAAGGCAATAAAGTAATAGAAAATACAAACAATAAAAGCAAACTAACTTTTCCTTCACAGCAAAGTGTAGCAGAGTCTGGATGAGCTAAATACTTTCGTTCTCGATCCCCGTACTCCGAAATGGCTTCGTTAAGCCATCTGACTACCTATCTTCTGAAAAAACATAAGGATAAAGACAGAGACAGACCGCATAGGTCCAAAACTGCCCACGACACTTCCATTAAGCTAGTTGCCAATCCGCCGGTACTCAGTGAGGCGCTTTCGCAGCCCCTGATACCCACTACTAAAGATTTGCAGGCCTCTACTGAGACCCATTCGGAGTCCAGTATGCCACGAGATGCTTCTTCGACTATGGAACCTGCGGATGTCTCTACCTTGGATGGGTCCGGAGCCGCTGTGCAGGCACCTACTTCTGAGGGTGTATTCAGGCCTACTGATTTTCATATTAAACCGAAAACTTCATTTCAAGCTAAGAATACTGAATTCCTCAGGCCTAAAGCTCGCACTACACCTAGAAAACTGATGACCAAACTGCATTCTCAGGCCCATATGCCTCAAAAACAAATGATTAAAATGGCTGAAAACCTTTTTACCTTAATTAGGGGAAGCCAGCCTTCCCCCTCTAAGAGACCTAGAACTGATTTTCTTTCTGATTCTTCTAATCAGGAATCTGATATCTCTGTTCCTTCTGACTACCAGGATTTACCCTCATCTTCTTATGAGGATTCTGATGCAGAGGATTCCATTCCCTCTGCTTCCCCTCCAGAAGATTTTTCTTTTGGTGAAACCTTGCATACCTTTAGGGAGCATTTCCGCTGGGAAAACCAGGACTATTCTGAGTCCAAAAAGAGACTTAGGGAATTTTTACTCCTGCCTCAACACAGGCTTCTATCTATCCCTCCTGTTCTGGAGATTGTAGATGATGTTTTCATGGAATCCAGCCTTACCCCAGACACCTTGCCTCCAGCTCCCAGCAAACCTGACAGGTACTACAGAATACCTGACTCGTGCAAATTCCTCTTCAAGAATCCTAATACGGATCCAGAGACCATTTCCCAAGGACCAAAAGGCATTAAGGCTACTACTGCCAAAAATCCTACCCCTTCTGATAGGGACTCTAGAGATTTAAACAGATGGGGTAAGAAGGCATACACTTCTGCTACTTTGGCCATTAGGGCTTTAAATTGCCAGTTTCATATGTTGAAGTATCAGCAGCATATTATGGAACTACTTAAACAGAAAATGATGTTGATTCCTGACTGCTGAACACAAAGATTTGTAAGAGTTAATGCATTCTGCTGAACAAGTTGGTAAACATACTTTGCAGTGTGGTTTTGATGCTTTAGAAGCATCTTGCAGGGCTGCTGTCACTGGGTCTGTACTTAGATGTTACTGGGTCTGTACTTAGAAGGCATGCTTGGCTTAAGGAACAAAACTTGCCAGATCATGTTAAAGCTAAATTACTAGATGCACCCTTAAACCAAGACCACCTTTTTGGCAACAAAGCAGAAGTCCTCAAAAGGATGGAGGAAAAAGCTAAATCTATGCAAACTGTTAAAGATTTCTTAGAAGTACAACCTCCTGGATTCAGTAGGCATTGGTCTTCAAAGAACTGGTCTTTTCCAGTGCCTTCCAGGACTTCTCAGTCCAAACCCAGGAGCAGCAGACCACCAAGACTTCAGTCTCAGGCTATGCACAGATCTAAGCAGTGGGGGGCTCCCACTTCCAAAGCAGGGAGTAGTAAGCCACCCCCTGTGGAAAAATGGCACAATGACTTATCCTTAACTCTACCAAGCCCTGCTCAACTACTCGCTCCCTTAGGGGGAAAGCTCGCCTTGCATGCAAAAAACTGGGAACTCATTACCCAGGACAAATGGGTTTTAAACATTGTTTCCCTAGGATACAGATTCCACTTCCACTCACTCCCAACCCCAAGTTGATGGCCAGACCGCTCCCCAAATCAGTGGGCGGAGGCCCAAAAATAAGTGCTCTTGTTCTCTCCTCAGTATCAGGGCTGTTCAACCTGTCCCAGCAGAACAAATGGGACAAGGTTTTTATTCAAGACTGTTCCTGGTTCCCAGAAAAGAAAACTCCTGGCGTCCTATCCTGGACTTGTCTATTCTCAACACCTTTCTGGTGGTTCCAAAATTCAAAATGCTAACTCTTCAACAGCTTCTTCCTATGCTAGCCAAGGATGCCTGACTGGTAACCCTAAACTTAAAAGAAGCTTACTTGCACATCCCAGTAAGGGAATCCTGCAGACAATACCTATGTTTCAGGGCGGGCTCCATGCACTATCAGTTCTCTGTGCTTCCCTTTGGTTTACTGTGCCCAGGGTATTCACAAAGTGCTTAGCTCCAGCCATTGCATTTTGCAGGCAGAGAAATATTCAGATTTACCCATACTTGGACGATTGCCTGATTCAGGCAGAAAGTCAGGACTTGCTATTACAACACCTGGCATTTGTAAAGACACTTCCAACCTCACTGAGGTACACCATCAACAAGAAGAAATCACACCTAGTACCCTGCCAGCAGATTGTATTCCTGGGAGCAAGCTTGAACACAACTTCCCAGATGGCATTCCTCACTCCAGAGAAACAAGTTCATTTGACAACCTACTGGCCACAAAAAAACAGCTATCTGCAAGGAAAATACTGCAAGCCCTGGGGTTCATGGCCTCTTGCATTCTGTTAATTCCATATGCAAGAGTGCATACGAGGAAACTTCAATGGTATCTAAAAAGTCTATGGTGTCAATACTCTCAGGATATGGAAACAATGATCCCTATCATTCCTTGTCTAAGGGCAGAGTTCCTTTGGTGAGCAGAGGCCTGCTATCACAACAAAGGACTCCCTTTCACTCTACCCCCTGCCTCCCAAACCCTAACAACAGATGCATCAGACTACGCATGGGGGGCTCACATGGCAGGGCAGTGCATTTAGGGCAAATGGAACCCAAAACAGATGCACCTGCATATCAATCAAAAAGAAATGTTAGCTGTACAGAATTCTCTGATAGCCTTCAAAGAACTTATTCTTCCAGGGCAACTATTGGTAAAGACAGACAACACCACAGTTATCTGGTACATAAACATGTGGGGGGGAACACATTCCTACCCACTCTGCAGACTATCCATGGTTCTGTGGAACACAGCCTTGAGCTACCAAGTGAACCTGCAAGCTCAATTCCTGCCAGGCAAACTAAATTCACTGGCAGACGACTTAAGCAGAAATCTCATGGACCTACATGAATGGAAACTGGAACCCAAAATATTCAAGCTCTTGCGGAACAAATGGGGGACACCAGTGGTAGACCTGTTTGCCTCCCATCAGAACTACCAATTGAATGAATTCTGCACCAGAACTCCTCACATTCAAGCTTGGAAAGTGAATGCCCTGTCCTTTACCTGGGAAAGCCACTCAATTTATGACTTCCCCCTCTCCTTTTGAAGGTTCTACTAAAGATCAAACAGGACAAGCCAAGGACAATACCAATTGCCCCAGACTTGCCAAGCCAGCACTGGTACCCCCTTTTATGCAGTCTGACAGTGCTGCAACTGTGGCACCTGCCTCAGACCCCTTCCCTGTTGTCACAGCAGGCGGGCCAGATTCTGTACCCTCAGCTTCAGACCCTGAACCTTGCTGCCTGGCTAATTCCCTGAGCTCACCTCTAGCAACCCTCAGTAAGCAGGTGCTGGATGTCATTCTTGAGGCAAGAAGGCCTAGTACTAGAAAATCTTATTCAGAAAAATGGAAAATATACTGTTCCTGGAGCCATTCTCAGGGGATGGGCACAACAGTGCCCAGCTTACCTCATATTCTAGATTATTTAACAGAAATGCTCCACAAGGGCCTATCTTTCTCTTCAATTAAGATTCATGCCTCTGCCATTTCAGCACATTATAATACTGAGCCACCCCTCTTCTCTCATCCCTGTAAAGCAATTCCTTAGAGGGGCCAAAAATTTAAGACCCCCCCCAGGAGAGCTCCTACTCCAGCCTGGGACCTTAACTTTGTATTGGAAATATTCACTCTTCCCCCCTTTGAACCAGCTGCTACAGCAGAGTTGAAATTCCTTTCTTGGAAAACAGCCTTACTTCTAGCCATCACTTCAGTAAGAAGAGTGTCTGAACTGCAGGCCCTCATGGCAGTGGAGCCCTTCATTATCTTCCATGCTGACAGGGTTTCCCTCAGGACCAATCCTTCCTTTATGCCCAAGGTGGTGTCTAGAGTAGCTCTGAACTAGTCCATTCATTTGCCTACTTTTTTCCCTAATCCTCAAAATAAGGGGGAAAGGATACTGCATTCTCTGGATGTGCACAGACAGCTTAGATTCTATTTGGACAGAACTAAGCCTCTCAGAAAATCTGACTAGCTGCTAGTTAGCTTTGCTGCAGGGGCAGAGGAGTAGGCCATTTCAAAGCAAACCATTTAAATATGGTTAGCCCATTGCATCCATTTCTGTTACAAGCACCATGGAAGACCTACCCCACAGGGGATAAGATCACATTCCACCAGGGCTGCATCTACCTCTATGGCATTTCTCAGAGGATTACCTACCAGGGACATCCTGGAAGTTGCTACCTGGAGCTCTGTAAATATCTTCACCAAACATTACCACCTTATCTTTTCTAAATCCAGAGCTGGATTTGCCACAGCAGTCTTACAGGGCCTAATGCTCTTTAACTGCCTCCACCCTTCCTTAGCTTTGGGAATCAACCCAAATGTGATGACTGCAACAATGAAACACGAAGAACATAGCACAGTTGTGTACACTTACCATAAATGTAGATGTTCGAGTGTATTCACTGTTGCAGTCCTGGTTACTCTCCCTCCAGCCCCCTGACTTCTCTTGGCTCTACCTTTCCTTCTTGTTTGGTATATATTATATCATGTGTATTTGCTTTTTGCTGGGGGTGTTACATACCATATAATTGCTTCCTATTGTGGGGGCACCTGACATCTGGGGCAAGAAAAACTGATGTAATGGCATCGGCTGCATGTTTTATACCCCTGACGACCTGATGTCATAAGCGAAAGAATCTGATGCAGAAATCCAGAGACTCTGGTATTCAGGCTGGCTGAGGGCTGCCTGCAAGGAGATAACCCAAATGTGATAATTGCAACAGTGAATACACTCGAACATCTACATTTATGGTAAGTGTACACAACTGTACTGTCTCCCCAGTGAGAGATTTAGATGCCTCTGATTTTGAGGGGGAGGAACTGAGCTACAGTTTGCAGCATGAGGGCACTTTGGTCTCTGTCTCTGTCTCCCCAGCAGTAGACATGTCATCTGGGGATATTTGCCAATTATGCGAGAACAGATCAAGTGACCATCTTGGAAGAGATATAAGGACCTTCTGATTCTTGGACACCTAAAGCCAATGGCTATGCCTCTAGTCCAGGAAGCCTTTTTGGGTGTTTTTTGTAACAAGATCTTTGAAATGAGAGTCCTAAACTTCTACTACCACGAGACAACCAGTTTTATAATTTGCAGGATCCTCACAAGTGTCTATAAGAACCCCACTGAAGAGTCAGATACAATATCCCTGAACACTGCAAAAGATTGTAGACTGAATCCAGTGACTGTAGAAGATAGCTTGCCTCATTTGTGAGAACTCATTTGCGTGGCTGCTGGCACGGAAGCTTAAAGAGGTTTTAATAAATGTTTCCTATGGTCCAGAGTTTGATTCCCTCCACCTCCATTGCCAACTGTGTGACTGAACATGTAATTTAACTAGACAGCACTCCCAGGCTTAGTCTGTAAAAGGTCCATGGAGGTCAGTTACTCCAGTAAACAAATACAAATAAATAAAAAGTTAAAAAGTTTGCATTTCATGAACCATATTTTTTTCACTCTGAATGCTCAGTCCCACATACTGAAGATTTAAGTGCATATCATCAGGCAAAACTAGGACAGTATTGGGGGGAGCACAAAATAGATAAAGACCCAAAGACGATTTTATTAAACCAACCCTAGATTATTCCGCAACTGGAAAACACATACTATAAAATGTGGGCATAATGCTGTAACAAGGTCAGTTATTATGAGAAATTATTGGCTGAGAAACTAGTCGCTATCTGAGGATGTGATGGCACAACGTCTTAATACCTCTTTGGATAACAATTTGCTCTTCAGTCCCCCATTTTACAATGTGTTCAAAAGACTGAAGGACAAAAGCAAGAAAGTGGTGTTGATCCCTACTACATATATTTAGATATGTATATATGTAAATAAAGACAACAAAAAATCTTGACATGTAAAACAAAGTCAAAACATACTTTTACCAAGGACTGTATTACAAACAAATGTTTAAGTTCTACTTGATTTTCATTCATGACTAGTTCTGGTTCTCTTCTGAATTTTGTCATTATCTCTACATTGTTTTTTTTATACTACTCTTTTTATACTGTTGTATTATACTATTGCATTAAATTGTGTTGTAGTTTGTATTGCATTGTTGAATATGGAGCTTTTCTCCCCAGGTCTTCGCTGAAACTAGATTACCCACCCAGTCAGACTTTTCCAGTAACCAAATGTCAAATAAAATAAAATAAAAATCAACTGTGCTTTGCTGTCATATTCCCAAATGTAATATAAATTACCCCTCCAACCTAGGGCCTTTACTACCAAATGCAAGGAAAAGGCACACAGCCTAAATGTAAGGAGGCCGCAAAGAAAAGAAATGAAAAGAAAATGCCAGTAGGAAGGCAGAGGGAAGTGTAGAGGCCCCCAGGGTTCAGTCCCCAGAAGTGAATAGCTATGGTAGTGCCAGTATACTTCTACCCACTAGGGCCTTCAGAGCTCAGCCTGCAGTAGAGAGCAGCTGTGCTGGTACCAGCCCCCCTCCTTTCACCTCAAAAAAATCACAGAGGTCCTTTACCCCCAGTCCGTCCACATTGCTCCAAGATAGGCAGGCTGCTGGCTCCTTCTACCAGAATTGATCATGTAAAACTACAGACCAGTGGGTCTTTCAAGTTGTCTCAAGAGGTTACAGACTTCACTTTAGACCCTTACCAAGAAAAAGAGGATTTCCATCAGTACCAAAATATCAGGAATACGTAGTCGCCTGGCTTTTGGCAAGAATTGTGTAATCTACTTCCTCTATCCAGGAAGCTGAAAGGCCTTATCCAAATTTAACAATGCTTAACAAGAGTCTTAAAAATGATAAAATTCAAGATGTTGACCTTACAACCCCTCTTGCCCCTCCTGGATTCTCAAGCCATACTGAAGACCGTACACTTTAGGGATGCCTATCTCCCCATCTATATTTCCTACATTTTCAAAGGACACAAACAGTACCTAAGGCTTTAGTGATAGGGGGTCACCATTACCATTTACCTCCTTGACCTGGAGTTTGGCTACTGTGCCCACAGTATTTAAAAAGTGCCTAGCACCAATAATAGGACATTTCATATCAAGGATATCCATATCTGCCTTTACCTAGATGGATGCTTGATTCAGGCCCAGATTCAGGAGATTCAGAGGGCACTGGTGTACACATTAGACTGCTGACTGTATTTCTCCCTGATGGAGCAGAAGTCCATTTTATGCCCAACTAGGACAGTGGTCTTCCTAGGGGCCTTTCTGGATACCAATTCAACAAAAGCCTATCTGTCACAGGAAAAAAAAACAGAGTTTCTTACTATGTTCTTTCAAGGAATGGTAGAGAAATTGCTGGTAATGTCCAGACAGTTTCTGGGCATTCTGGGCCACATGGAATCCACCACACATACGGCACCCCTAGCCAGAATGCTCAGGAGGAAGCTTCAGTGAGACCAGCATTGTCAGTCCCTAGAGTGTACCCATCTCAGTCCAACATTGTGTAAGAACAGACACAGCATGATGGATGCTTATGAATAACATCAAGGACATGGCATTTAGACAAACTTGAAACCAGACATTAACCATGGCTGCCTTGGACATGGCATGGGCATCAGAATATAGGGCACCTGGTGCCCAAGGAAGGAAAAACTGCACATGAAAATGAAGATGATGGTGATAAGCTTGGTACCCTAAATGTCATTCCAGCCAGCACAATAGCCATGTAGCACAGTAACAAACAAAGGTGGATATGCTATTATCACCTCAGCAGGCTTGACTTGTAAGGCTGGGGATAGATCTTGGAACTCCGACTACTTCTATTATCAACTTATATACCAACACAGAAGAATTCCATGGTTGAGCACCTAAGCTGAACCTCAACAGATTCATATCAATATATGCTTAGCAAAGATAAATTTATAGACCTTATAAATAGGTGGGGTGAACAAGGGATAGAACATTTTGCTTCTCTAAGTAATAGATGACTGAGAAAATTCTGCTCCAGGGCTCCAAACAAGAAAGCTTTGGCAGTAGATATCTTCTCCCTAGAACAGATGGGTCTTGGTTCTGTTTGCATTACTTCTTACACCCTTGCTCTCCAGGGTAGTTCAGAAGTTAAAGAAGGAAAGGCTAGAATAATTTCAGTTACCCTATTACCTCACCTACTTCACATGGAAAGGGAAAGACTTGGACTGTTGCCTTAGCATGTAAACCTCCTGAAGCAGTGCAGAAGGATCCCAGTACATCCCAATATGTCTGCACTGATTGGAAGCATGAAATATATGACTGTTGTTCATTGGCCAACTTTTCTCTGAAGATGTACTAAAAATCATGAGGGAAGGTAGAAGGCCAAGTAACATGAAATAATGCCTATGGAAATGGAAGATGTTTTCCCTCTGGCGCCAAAGGAAGAAAAAGCACCAAATTCAGTGGATTTGCCAATGTTTTTTCAATATCTCATTTGCGTTTATCTTATGTCTCTGTGAAGGAACATTTCTAAGCTATGTTGCCTGCATGTCTTCCTACATGCAGATTCCCAGTAGCATCCAGACACCCCTGGTGAGGCAATTACTTAAGACCATCTTCCTCCTCCTGAGCATTTCTAGGTGAAAAGTGGTCCCAGCTTGGAGGGCTATGAAATATTATGTTGGAAAAGCTGACCTGACTATCATTTAGACCAGCTGTATCATATCTCTAAAATTTGACACTTGGAAAACTGCCATACTGATTTCTATCACTTCTGCCTGTACAGTTTTGGACCTCCAGATTCTTATGGCAAAGAATCTTTTATACAGATTTTTGTAAAGACAGGATGGCCTTGTATATTAATCCTTTTATGTAAAAATCTGTTACAGAAGTAACCATGAGCCTAACCCCCATAATAGAGGAGAAAGGATCCTGCATTCCCTACATGTGCACAAGTAGTTGTGGTACTACCTGAATAGTGCTAACGCCTTTGGAAAACAGCTCAGCTGTTTTTCCTACATTTCAAAAGAAAAAACAGAATTTCTGGTGACAAAACAGACCATCTTCAAGTGACTAGCACAGTGCATCAACTTTTACTCTAATACACATGGCAGAATCTTGCAGAAAACATTCAGACCCCATTCTGTAAAGAATATTGCAGCTGCTACTGTCTTCCTGAATGGATTAGTGCACTGGATATCTTGGAAACAACCACCTGGTCATTAGTTCTGACCATTTCAAAGTCTACAGATTAGATGTGCTTTCCAGGGCAAGGACTGGATTTGCTTCTCATATCTTGAAGGACATTCCCAGTTTTCATTCAAGCAATAATAAAACCACATTGTATGGGAGAGGCCAGCTTTGGGAATCTTCACTAAAGTTATGACTTCAACAGTGATCTACAAGTTACACTAATAGCAGATGCTTTAGTGTGGTCACTGCTGCAATCCTATCTCCCTACCTTAATCTTCATTAAATGCAATGAAAAAATGAAGAGCCATGGTGAGTAACCACATGGCTCTTCTCATTCATATTTATACCATCCTTCCCCTGTTTAACTTGTTCGGGTTCTCTAAGGAGGGCTTGAATTCTCCATGTCTCAGACAGCATCCCTTGGTCAACTGCAGCCAACAGTCCCTGATGTGGACATGACTCTGTCCTGTGTGGTTGACACAAAACTAAAGATGGTGCTGGCTGAAGCCACCTGTATACCAGGTACCTGAAGACATTCAGGGTAATTTAAAATCAGCCAGGCCATTGGGAACGGATGTTAATTTCTGAAAGTTGGGCTTAATGTCAGACTCGGCCAGCTGCAGAGATCCCCAGAGTGATGACTTCAAAAGACTGACACAGTTGAACTGTAATTCTCAACACTGTAATATTGATTTTCATACTTTGCTTGAAACTCTGAAGTATTATGATGTGTCAGAGCTTTTCCCCCTCTGATATGCAGAAATATAGCCCATTAAATCTCTTCAGGTTTCTCAGAGGTACCAGTTGCAATCAGGAATGTATCCAATATCTGGGTCTACATTGCCACCAGAATTAAACTCTGCAAGGCTTTTTATGTCTAGGCAGTTCTGATTTTGTATCACAGCCCAAAAAAATCACTTCCTTAGTTACACCAACTTGCTCACCCAGTATTTCTGACAGAGTAGTCTACAGGAAATTTTTTAAAGTCTGCCAACTCATTACACTCCCAAAAAATATGTTCCCAGTTACCTTTTTCCGTCCCCATCACACCTCCAACATTTGCAATCTACCTGAGGAAAAATTATTTGAAGTCTGCTTGGGTTATAAAAATACCTATGCAAATACTTCCAAGCAAAATCTTTTAGACTTTGTTGCATATTTGGGAGCCATACATATATCCTCCCATTGTTTATTGTGAATTGTTATCCAGTCTTCATTCTAAGTCTTTTCTAACCTGAGGTTGTAGCTCGACTTAGTCTCAAACAAAAGATAAAGTTACTTATTTGTGATGGCATCTCTTGAAGTTTAACATATAGTGTTTGAAAATACAAGTAAGAGGATAAAATATGAGTTTCAGTGCTAACAGCATCATCTATTTTATTTTCAAACTGAGCAATACTGTACTAGGCAGTAAACTACATAATAGCCATAACGGAATCTGAAAGAGACCAAAGGCACAAGTATTTTAAAGAAAAACACATATACATTGCATCGGCTGATGAGATTACCACATTATAGAATAAGGATAGTGAGTCCCAGGGAGAAACTGCAGAAAGAGAACATAACTATCTTAATAAAGACCTGATCCTCGGCAAGGTTATTTTATAATAACATGGACACAGCACAATGGCACATGGTAAAGTGCTACATGCTAATGGAGTGAGCAACCTCTGAATTAATCTGATCAGTCTTCCTAGTGAAGTATCAATTAAATTCAGAAACATATAGGAGTTGGCATTCAGTATATGATGAAAGGCTAAAAGACTCAACTTGTCCAGCCCAGCAAATGGTTGAATGGTCAGATCCTCACGACAGCAATCCAAATATATATTTCATCAAATGATGCTCTGAGATGGTCAGCTCCTCACTAAAGCAATCCAAATATATATATTTCATCAAATGATGCGCTGAGATGGCCAGCTCCTTATTACAGCAATCCAGATATATATTTAATCAAATGATGCTCTGAGATGGTCAGCTCCTCACTGCAGCAATCCAAATATATATTTGATCAAATGATACTCTGATTAAGTTATGAGATGCTCTTCAAAAGAACTTTGATCTCAGACTCAAAGGTTTTCTTCCAAATTCTTTTAAGAGAGCATTCAGTCATTCTCCCTGTAGTCAAATGAATGCATTTTTCCTTTGCCTTTCTCTAAAATATTATAACAGACAAGTCAGAAGACATTTACAATTGTCAAAGCACGTCTGCAACATGCCCCCATAACATAACTTAGAAATCTATTAATCTAAACATATAATTTTGAGATTATAGGGCAAATGGTTACAAAACCTGCCTCATACCTAACTCTACACATTACCAAACTCTTCCCTAACAGTACCACTACTCACAAAAAAATGACACAGAACACACACAACACCAAAATGCAAAACAGTAAATCTGTCCCAAACCCTAATCTGTGACCAACTCTAATTAAGTTATATTTTTAGATTAATATGTTTCTAAGTGACTTTCAGGTGCATGTTTCAGACATGGCGACCAGTGCTATTTATAAAAAGATGGCGTAGCTATGGGCACGTCTTGTGCCAATAGCTACACCAACATGATTTTGGCTAATTGGGAAGAGCAGTATATATTGGTCAAACCAGAGATAAGGTTTTATCGGAGGTTTGTGGATGACCTCTTCCTGGTTTGGGAGGGTGGACTTGAACCCTTGAATGCTTTTTTTGATTACCTCAATTCCACTACCACTTTTTTGAGGTTTACCATGTCTTATTCCAGGGAGTGTATAGACTTTCTGGATGTAACTGTCAGTGATGTGGGTGATGGTACCTAGAAGACCAGTACATATCGGAAACAGTGTAGTAAGAATGCTTATTTACACAGGAAGAGCATGTAACCCCCCCCCCCCCATATTTTTAGAAATATAGTTAAAGGTCAAGGCCTGAGAGCTTCTCGATTGAATGCCAAGAACAATGACTTTAGAACAGAAACTGAAAAATTAAAAGATAAGTTCAGAGTTAAGGGTTATAAAGCATCAGAAGTAGATGATATCCTAGCAGGCATTACAGAGTTAAGAAATACCCATGGTAAGCCATATTTTTCCACTGGCCCTTGTGAATCTACATCTTGTAAGGTAGTCCAAGATTTTCGGATACCAGTTACTTATTCCACTAATATTAAGGAAATAGAAAGGGTCATGATTAAGAATTGGGGGATTTTACTATCAGATAATTAGGTTAGTCGAGTAGTTGGTAACAAACCGACTTTCATTTATAAAAATAAGAACATTTTAAAAAGGATGTTATGTTATCCTAAGAAGTATGAACTTAGAGGGGAGTCAATGCCCATATTTGGGACTTTTCCATGTGCATCATGTAATTGGTGCCAATATTTAGATAGTTTAGGGTTTTTTTCACATCCCAATATAGGTAAACAGGTCATTTTCAGTTTAGTTGCCACATGCAACACCAGCTCCATAGTGTACTTAGCTGTGTGCCAGCAATGTAGCTCTTTCTATATAGGGAAGACAGATAGGCATTTGAGAGATCGCATAAGGGAACATATCTATAGTATTAATAAGTCTATTTTGACAAATGCCCTTGCCAAGCATGTCAATCAGAATCCAGCACACACATTTAGATTCATGATTGTAGA